>NC_135218.1:5577427-5584927 GCF_052324685.1 Brachyhypopomus gauderio
ATCAGTGAACCACTGCCTTATCCCTGCAGTCTTGTTTGTCAACACACTCCCTCAGAAAATGAATATTACCCACATTATTTACAATACCCTTCTGCCTAAGTGCAGCCTTTTTATTCCTGATTAAATCAAAGCGTTCATGAGCAGAGCTACCACACAAAATCAACTCTTGACAGAGTAAACACAATTCTATTCACACAGCATTTGCTGACCCTCTCAGGAAGACTCTGTTTGTAAGCAACAAGACTGGGTGGCTGCCACACGCCTCTTATGGAATGTAGGAACATTCGTAACCAATCAGATCGCAGCTTCACCAGCCACACACATGGGGGGGGGGGGGGGGGGGGGGGGGGAGCAGTGATGTCAGTCCAAACCACTCCACAGGGGTTTAAAAATAAGCAAGAACATTGGAATCTAGTGAGTCTCTGGGAACCATTAAAATACTTCCCAAGAAATGTTTTAGACCCAGTTTTTTTTGTTTGCTTTCCCACTCCAAAAAAAAAAAGAAAAGAAAAGAAGACAAATTCCTGTCCCACCTTGAAACCGCAGCTCAAATGACCAGTTTTAGATGTGTGGTAGAACTTAAGCACACAGTACGGTACTATGTCATTACGGTCGCCAGCGTTAACGATGGAAAGTGGGGATAGACACCGCTAGGAAAGCTCGAGTGTTTCAGGGTCGTCGCTCTCGAAATGGAGTGCAGCCAAAATTCACATCTGTTCAGTTCATCATAACCGCACAGGCTGCACTGTAAGGGCTTCCCCCAACTCCAACATGTGACCCTGCACAAGAACGCAGAACGTGAGGGCATCATGCCAGAACACAGAACGTGAGGGCATCATGTTAGAACGTGAGGGCATCGTGTCAGAACATAGAACGTGAGGGCATCGTGTCAGAACACAGAACGTGAGGGTATCATGTCAGAACACAGAACGTGAGAGTATCATGTTAGAACGTGAGGGCATCGTGTCAGAACATAGAACGTGAGGGCATCGTGTCAGAACACAGAACGTGAGGGCATCGTGTCAGAACACAGAACGTGAGGGTATCATGTCAGAACACAGAACGTGAGAGTATCATGTTAGGACGTGAGGGCATCGTGCCAGAACACAGAACGTGAGGGCATCATGTCAGAACACAGAACGTGAGGGCATCATGTCAGAACACAGAATGTGAGGGTATCATGTCAGAACACAGAACGTGAGGGTATCATGTTAGAACGTGAGGGCATCATGTCAGAACGTGAGGGCATCATGTCAGAACGTGAGGGCATCGTGCCAGAACACAGAACGTGAGGGCATCATGTCAGAACACAGAACTTGAGCGCATCACGTCAGAACATGAGGGCATCACGTCAGAACATGAGGGCATCATGTCAGAACATGAGGGCATCATGTCAGAACATGAGGGCATCATGTCAGAACACAGAACATGAGGGCATCATGTCAGAATGTGAGGGCATCATGTCAGAACGTGAGGGCATCATTTCAGAACACAGAATGTGAGGACATCATGTCAGAACGTGAGGGCATCGTGCCAGACCGCAGAACGTCAGGGCATCATGTCAGAACGCAGAACGTCAGTGGACAATGGACCAGAAACCTTCTGGATGCAAATAAACCAGGAATGCACGTCATAGCTAAACCTAGTTCTCAAGATTTTTTACGAACTTTAAAATGCTTCCTAGTTTTAATGAACATTAAAAGTTGTGTCTTCCCTTTTAAACTGTACGTGTTTCCAGCAGCTATCAGGACAGGAAACACAGGACAGTTATTCATTATGCTACCAGGAAGATCTAAATGACAAGTGTAAACAAATGCTAGATCATAAACACATGCACGTACACTTGCTTGAACTTCAGAAATGGTTAGCATCTTAGTGTGGACAAGGGGCAAGACATTAGCATCCTGGTGTTGCTATAGGTAAAAAACACTTTCTGGTATGACAAAACATTGAACACTGATAAGGAACTAAAACAGACCCTTTCATGAAAACCTGGATGCTAAATCTGAAGGCTGCAAAACCACAACTGTATGATTTGGCCTTTAATACAATGACCATACTGGAGGCAGGAAGCCTTCTTTTGTAGGGTGCCGCATGATAAGTCTCCCTTCCTGTAGAAAGCAGGTATCTTAGCACCCCTGAAGCTAGCGCCTCACTGAATTTGAAACAATGGATTTATTTTTACAACCTAATCAGCTGAAACTGTGCTGAGGTCAAAAGTCTCTATAGGCTTCACACAAGAGAGTTTAACACTTTTTCCTCTTCCTCCATCTGACCACAGTGTCGATGACATCCTGAAAGCCACCAGCTGACCTCACCATGGAGCTGACTGGCGTCACACAGATACGTGTAGAGAAGTACTGGGGACTCCGTGAAGTTGGTCCTCGGCCTGCGGTAGAATGATCACGACCAGCTGATCGTGAAGAGCAAAAGTCGTTCAGCTTTGATATAGATTATGGGAGAATAAAAGCAAGTCAGTAAAAACTCAATAAGGTCAATAAAACATTTATTCAAGTAAATTCAATGGAGTTAAATACCAATAATATTTTAATAACCTAATGGCAATTTACATTTTCCTATTGTGGCTGTAGTTATTATAATGTAAAATAGGTCCATTCCAGTTATCCTCCAGTTATCTGTACAACAGTTCAGAGCAGATGGACAACTAACTTCCATTATTGCTGTGCTTGAAAGTGTGGATAATTAGGAAAGGTCTATTGATCTGGGCTACTCAATAGCCTGTGGAGAAGCTTCAGAATGACAGATGCCTGTGACAAAACTTTCCAACAATTTCTTGCTTAGATACATTTCAAGAAGAAGTCTCAGATTCACTCAGTTACTCTTTTCTGAGGTGTTCTTAATCTCTGAAAAAACTGATTGAACATTTTTATACATTGGCTTGTCAGAAAAGAAAAAGACCAAATCTCAAATGACTCCTGACACACACACACACACACGCACACACACACACACACACACACACACACACACACACACACACACACACACACACACACACACACACACACACACACACACACACACACACACACCACTTTACCTCACTGCCTCTCACTAATTTACCCTCTAACCCCCCCTCTAATCCGCCCCATGCATATTCGCCTATCCGGTAAAGTGGGGAACAAAGAAAAAGAAACACTGACAGCATGGCGGCAGTCTCCAGAGGGTTTGACGCTTACACTCCACCAATGGGTCCCCTTTCACAGGGGCCATTGACGTGTTAAGGAGCAAACAGAAGCCCGGAGGACTGTCCTGCCAATGAGACTCCCTGCAGCAGACTGATGGCTCGTGCCCGGACGACTCCATCAATGCAGGCAGCTCCCAACAAATGGTGCAGTTAGCCCCAGGGGCCATTCTGGGCACATGTGTAAAGAAAGGCCATACACTGCTCTCCTGTCCTTCTGTTGACAGGCCTTCTCTCCCATTCAGGAAATCAATGATCATAAAAATGTAGTGCTTTGATGCAGTGCTCCATCGGTGACACGTTTATTGTATGGTATATAGAGGCTAGCGTGTAAGCTTCTGCCTTTAAACAGATGAGCTCTCGCTTTGAGCTAAAGGTTCAAAGACCACATATTTTCCAATTTCTTCCCCTTTGCAAGTGTTGGCCCTTCAGCTGTGGAAGACTGAATGGCCAACTGACAACAGGATCAATAATCGTTGTTGCACTCAACAGAAATATTGATCAGATTCATTCAGTCACAAGGGTGTCATTTTGTAAGCAACACTCCACAAGAAGCATTAGGTGATAAAACAAACTTATTTTAGAATGCAACATGGCATTACATGGACCCCCTAGCCCAGATGTTTATTGATGCTGTGATATATTAATGCCTTCTGGATATGTGTGCCTGTCGTAACGGCATTATAAACTTTTAAGGTAGTGGCACGTGCAGCGAAGCATTTTGCGCTAGCACACGTGATGGTTTCCAGGTCAGGATTTGAAGATCGTCAGCTGGTCCGTGTTTTGCGTTCTGTGTCTAACGGACAGGCTGCACTCTGTGGAACTCTAAATATGTGGTTTATGGGCTCTGGGAGGTGGAACAGAACCGAGCTATTGGCTAGCTGGGAGCCATGAATTATGGCTGATTGAGCTATAAGCAGAGCATCGACACTGCAAAGCCGCACAGATACAGGCTTGACTCGGTATGGCTTCTAAATTGCATACAACAAAGATAAATATATTTCAGCTTCAGACAGGGGGCGATTACTGTAAACCAGACCAGAAGTGTGGGATTAGCAGTTAGCACACCACAAGAGGAAATGACCTGGAGAGTTATTTTTTTGTGTGCGTTAAAGTAAATAACCCTTAGCTACAGTGGTAGGAAGGGCAGGTTTGGAAACTCCATAGCCAGTCCTATCTGCTACGGCTCGGGCACTAAACAGGGCTCCCCAAGCATCCAGGGCAATTTTCACCTTGGAGACGGTGGGGGGGGGGGGGGGGGGGGGGGGGGGGGTGCTAGGGAAGTGATGTTTGCCTGAGCTATTTATGTTTTACATTGTACAGGAAGGGTAATTATATGAAGTGGTGTTAAGGTTTGGCTTTGGCTGAGGTGGGGTGCTTAAAGGGGGGGCTACCAGTGAAATGGAGGAGGCAGGAAATGAATGCAGCCAAGAGGCCTGACATGTCTGATATGTGCAGAACAGTGCAGACAAGAGCTCAGCGTCTGATACATGCAGATTGTTATACCAGATCCCAGCGTCTGATACATGCAGACTGTTATACCAGATCCAAGTGTCTGATACATGCAGACTGGTATACCAGATCCCAGTGTCTGATACATGCAGACTGGTATACCAGATCCCAGTGTCTGATACATGCAGACTGGTATACCAGATCCAAGTGTCTGATACATGCAGACTGGTGGCGGCTCAATGAAGTTGCATCTTCACAGAGGTATTCATCCGTCCCATGAGAGAGACAGCCGTCTCGCTATTCTACACTCCATGGTTTGAAGATTCTCTTGTTTATTGCCCATTCTTCAAACAAGTGCTAGATGGAAATACCACACTATGAAACTAGATATCAAATCAGGAGTTTCAGCACGGGATTATATGAAAATCTGTTTTTAGTTCTTCCTCTCTCTCTGGTTGAGGTTCCTTTTTCTGTGGTGATTGACGCTTTGTTTACGGTGCACATTTAAATGTCATGGTGTACCCTACGTTACATATCAGACCTACTTCCCCTGTTATGATGTGGCATAACACCTCAAATCCTCAAAAAAACTATTACCAACAGATGCAGATGCGAACAGAAGAACAGAATGATTCTCAAGTGAAGGGTGCTGCCTCATACATGTGCCTGCAACTATGGATACAGTTATTTATAAGCTCCCGCTAACATGTGGGTTCCTGCTCAGGAAGCTGCATAACTTCAGACCAGAAGTCAGACTTGCTTATTTAAAAAAGCAGGCTCTTTTTTGGATTGCATGAGCATTCGGCTTTTGTGAAAATATTCATGTCTAAAACGTATGCCAAGGCATACCTCGGAGAGTGAAAACCGTGTGGAATCACATCCAATTTATTCTGCAGAGTGGGAGATTTATTCTGCAGAGAGATCTTGGCATGGTCCCAGTTGTTTCACTGCATTGTTGTGAAATGTTATCTCCAGATCGATGGATATACTCAGTCTACCCAAATTGACACAGACAGTCTATATTGATTGGATTTCACGAAAAGGGAATTGTTCATCTGTGTTTGTGTGTGTGTGTGTGTTTGTGTGTGTGTGTGTGTGTGTGTGTGTGTGTGTGTGTGCATGTGTGTGGACACGTGCGTAACTTGTGAGACTGTATTACACTGGGGTGAAAGTTCACCAACAAAAGCCTTAATCAGCAGCATATGTCTCTTGCTGGCCACAAAGGGAGGGACAGAAGAAAGGAGGAGACGTGGAGGACGTCCACCATCATGTCAAGAGAAGCACGGAACGAAATGGAAGGAATGAAGCGAGGAGAGGTGTGAAAAGGACAAAAAGGAGGAGTGGATCCTTCTAGGGGAAGATCAGAGAGCGATGAACATGCTTCAAACCATTCCCGTTCCTCTGAGACATTATAAAAGCACTCCTGGGAAGGGCTACACCGTTTCACAATCTGCTCAATGTTATCCATTGAGTTTTTCGATCTACTGGATGGATGTGAAAATAACAGGCCTATTCTGGAACATTACACGGAACTGAGAGCTCAAATGAGGTTGACAGGTGATGGTTTTCCTCATCTGAGCGCACAGAAAGCATCGACTGAACTCCAGCTCAGGGTGAATGAAATATTGCCTTACTGCTTTTACCAATACATCCAAACGGACCAACAACAGGACTTTTGCTATGTTAATGTGCAGCGTTGGTTGTTTAATAAAACTGTGTATATAATGTTTATGCCCAGTGTCAACATCTGGGGAATTATTAATGTAAATAACATAATGCTTTAGGAAAAAAATTATAAGAAAGTATGTTCTACGATGTGATTCTCTTAAAGCACTTGTCTACAACTGAGAGATATTTTATTGTAGTTAATGGAGGTTGTGAATACATATATAAACAATTCACGCATTTTTGGACCTGGCCATTATTTTTATGGAGCTCTGCAGGAAACGCCGGCTGTGCCAATTACTGGAACTGCGGTTTTAAGGCGTGCTGGGATTCCTGAGGGACAAAGCTGCATGGAAATCTCCTTGATGAGTTAGTGTTTTCATCTGCCTCTATTACCGCATTCCTCAGTGGTTATCAAAATGCTACACTACAGCCATAATAGAAGCTCTAAAAACCCTCAAACATTTATCCTTACCCATTTCATAGCACACGAGGACCAGGTAAACTGCCAGCTGATGTCCAGTTTAGTTTCCAGTGTTACAGTATTTGATTCAGAGTGAACAATTTATTAAAATTGGAACTTCTTGTAAGTATCTACTGACATCTGATAAGATGACAAAGTGACCTTCATTACTGGACGATCATCCAGCATGGAACTGTTTAGATCTTCATCCAGCATGGAACAGATAAGATCTTCATCCAGCATGGAACAGATAAGATCTTCATCTAGCATGGAACTATTCAGCCTTGGTATCTCACAGCTGTCCATATCTCTGATTACTTTGAGGGTGTTTCTGCTCCATTTGATAACTCCAAGCCCAATCCCTTATCCTCCAATCTTGAGTTAGTTTAAGACCTGACATCACACAACAGCTGCTTGAACAGCATGCTTTCTTTCTCACAGTCAGCACAGCGGGTAATAAAAATAGCTTGCCCTGTGGGCTTTTTGATCCTAACTATCAACTGAAAGTTTTTTTTTGCGGGGGGGCGGGGGGGGGGGGGGGGGGGGGCTTTGAATAGTGGATCTGGAAACACACCGAGATCTCAGCAAGGTTGATGAAGAGGCTACAAACTTATGTGAGCATGTTATCGGGGGGGGGGGGGGGGGGATGGGTCCTTCTACTGTCAAACGTTCCATCCATATTCTCCATTCACATTTCTACTGTACTCTCGTCAAT
>NC_135218.1:5597427-5637427 GCF_052324685.1 Brachyhypopomus gauderio
TCCGGTTCCGGAGGTCGTTTCATCCGTCAGTGGGTCCGTTGCCAGAGCGCTTACGAATCCGTAGTAACGGAGCAATATAAACCGCAAATCAGGGGGCAGTAGAGAGTCAGAAGCATCGAACGTACACCAATTCGGGAAAATCAATGAAGAAGAGTACTGGACTTTAAAAAATGACGCTCGAGTTAGAAGAGAAACTTTGCGAGTTGGTTAGAGGCTACATTCTGCTACGGTGCCAGGTCATCGCGATAAACAGCGATGCAAAAACAGCTGGGAGGAGATTGCTGGTGCGCTGGTGCCGGAAATTTGACTATACTGCCCTCTAGAGGATGTATTTAAAAAAATCATAACAACGTTGGAAACGGAAAGAGGTATAGTGGCCCCCTACGGAGGCTACGTTTGGTACGGACGGACGAAATTCGTCCGTGTCCGGAGGTATAAAGCAGGCTTTAGGGATGCACCGAAAATTCGGCCACCGAAAATTTTCGGCCGAAATGGCTTAAATTTGCATTTTCGGTTTTCGGCCGAAATACTTTCATCACCGAAACAACACGGCCGAAACAATGTGCTGTGACGCAAGCAAAAATCGCCACCTGCACGCGCTTATTTGGATAAAGCTAGCAAAAAAGTTTTCCAGTGATGGCGCCGTGGCAAAAGACATTACACCAAAAATTATGGAACTCGTTGCCTATCCGGACGGGATTAGTTTTTCAGGGGGACGTATGTGAAAAATATTTCACCCTTGTACTCAGTGATAAAACTCTTGCATCCGGACAGCAATTGAAAAAACAGGAGGACCCGTGAGTTTTTGGCTTTTTCGGTCACATGACATCGCCTTGTCACGTGATAGCATGTTTAATAATGTCACACTGCCAACTCTGATGATTCCTTTTTAACTTTTAACTTTACTACTGTTCAGTTCAGCATTTAAGATCTCCGTTTAAGCTAAGCTATTTTGTTAAACCAATACAGAAAACACATTATAAAAAATCGCTGATGAATGTAAATAGCTAAATAAATCCGTTAAATAAAATAAAATAAATCCATTAAAAAATCCAGTAAATCCATTTTCGCTCGCCGCTGTCTTTACGGGGATCTCCGTGAAAACGCGCGCCCAACGTGTAACTACGGTGCGTGGCAGTGGACATATAGCTGTTTTATTAAACGCGAGGTGATGTCTGCATGTATAAACTCAGACATGTGGATCCGGACGGGACTAAAATTACCAGACGACCACGGAGTACAGCGAAAAACAGTAGGTAATTCCGCCTGTAATTTTCTCTGAGGACGTCTGAGAAAAACACGGACATGCTCGTTCCGGACGGGATTAAAATCACAGAGGACCCCCCGTAAAAGAGAAAATTACCCCAGGACCCCCTGAGAAACTAATCCCGTCCGGATAGGGCGAGCACATTGAGCCCCGTTATGTTTTGCCGAGCAGACGACATTTCTCAGAAGTGTGTTTACCTGAGCTGTTTAATGTTGTTGCAACTCACGTTTTTATGAGAGAATTTATATTTATCTTTCAGGCCAGTCAGTTATAACTAAATTTAACTCGTATAAAATACATATATTTATCCTCTCAGATAAAAACGGTCTGCAAGCGAGTTTAATTTAATTAGTGGTCGGCCGTTGTCAGCGGTATCGCCGTTAACGGCCCACCACTAATTTTATTTTATAATATGCATTACTGTAATGTCAGTGCTAAATAAATATATACAAATCAAATTTTGTAGTTGATTTATTCTTTGAATAGCAATGCCTTGATTTTAGTGAGGTTAGCCATAAATCCAATGTTACTAATAATTGGCATAATAATAATAATAATCTTTATTTGTATAGCACCTTTCATACATACATGTAACTCAAAGTGCTTTATGTATTTCGGTGTTTCGGTTTTCGGCTTTCGGCCTTGGTTTCCTCATTTTTGGTTTTCGGTTTCGGCTAAGAATTTTCATTTCGGTGCATCCCTAACTATTATAGAGATGATCACACACACACACACACACACACACACACACACACTACAGAGATGACAGTGCAGTCATCACACACACACACACACACACACACACACACATTACAGTCCAAAAACATGGAGGTTAGGTAAATTGGCAGTCCCAGACAAATTCTCCCTGAGTCTGTGTCTCTCCCTGAGTGTGTGTCTGTGTCTCTCTCTGTTCAATAAAAACAAGTTGTCGTCTGAGTGTGTGTGCATGAATGTGTGTGTGCTTGTGTGCCCAGTGGTGGATGGTGCTCTGCCACTAGGGTCTGTCCTCTCTCCCCTTCCTGCACCCCATTCAGTCCCCCAGGGGGCTGTGGATCCCGGTAGAGAGTACGCTGTGCGCAATAGGCTGCCGCTTCTCGCCGGTGTGTGATTGGTTGTCTGTAACGTAGCTGTGTTAACAATTGTAAAGCGCCTTGGGTATCTAGATAAGGCGCTATATAAATTGAAAACATTCATTCATTCATTCATTACAGAGATGACAGTATATTTGTTGCATGCACAGCAATGAGCAGCAGGATGAGTTCTGGACGCCTGGTGTGGCACATGGGCACTGTGCTGAGTTGTGTGTGCTGTGTTGTGTGTGCGGTCTGTTGTATGCTGTGTCCTGTTTGCTCTGTTCTGTGTCCTGTCCTGTGTGTGCTGTGTCCTGTGTGTGCTGCTGTGTCCTGTGAGCTGCAGCAGGGCCTTTTGCAGTGTGTGTGAGCGGAGGTTCTGAAGGGCCCGGGGTCACTCACGCGCCTCCACGTTGTCCAGGGCGGCGGCCACTGCGTCCAGGCCACTGAAGAAGTGCTGTGTGTAGACGCCCTCACTCTCTGGACACACGCGGTTGTTGTGCGCTGTGATGTTCACGCTGGGGTTCATCTTCTGAACGGCCTCAGCTGCTGCTTCTGACTTTTGCCTCTGTGGTATAAACACACACACACACCCACACACACACACACACACACATGCGCGCATGACTAGTAAGTGTATTGTAGTGAAATGCATAAGCTATCCAGAGAAACAGGACATTTCACACAGATGGAGGAACTCTGTCCAAAAATTCCTGTTTTTTTTTCTATTTGATGAACAGTCCCTGTGAACATTTTGCTGAATTTTCATACCCCAATATCCTCCGACCTAAACAGGAACTGCCGATTGAGATTGGACCTCTCGATGGAGTCCATGTCAGTCACAGTGATGTGCCCGCCCTCTCCAGCACCGAGGCCAATCAGGGCGAAGTTTTTCAGCAGCTCACAGCCAATAGCTCCTGCACCCACCTAAATATACAGAAATGTTTGCAAGGACATACATGATGTATGGCCAGTGTATAGCTAAAAACCTGAACCACACTGTTAGACACGGTTGAGTATTCAGAGTATTTGGCCAGGGAACCATTTCCTCTGCAGTCATTTTAACATAAACTCAAAACTAAGCACAAACTGAGGGAGCTTCACTTCCTGGGGGAGGTGAGTTCCGCGCAAAAGGGCAGCAAAGGCAATGGCGCCCTCTCCTGGTAATAAGTGGAACAACACTCACAAGAAAATATCTCTGCTTCTTTATCTTCTCTTGGAAGTCAGAGCCAAACACGGCTATCTGTCCATCATAGCGACTGTTTCTCTGTGAGGGAAGAACAGTGTCCTGAGACTACAAACAGCTCAACATTTATATCAACTCAGCCTTATTCCTGAGACTCAGGAGTTCAAACCAAGTTATCTTGGTTGACAGTAATTGAAAATGTGTAACCAGTTTCAAACAGAAGAGATAACAGCAGTATGCGGCTAAGGCACGTTCCACCCAGACAACCTGAGGCCCAGAATGTGAGAGGTTCTTACTGGAGCACACGTGTCCTCCGTCAGACGCTCGTCACCCTCCTGGTCACAAAGACACTCCAGAGCATCAAAATAGAGCCACTGTCTGAGTGGGCTGAACTTCCCACTACAGGCCTGACCAGCACACACACAGTGGAGAAAAAGTGTCATTTTAGTGTCATCAAATTATTACATAATCATACATCATTACAATTATTACATATCATGTCATAATCATATCATATTATTTATTCGCTGTGAAGATTTTGCCATAGTCTTCCTCACCTTCATCACTTCCTGGGCAGCTAGTCCTCCAATGAAAGCGTTGACAGGAGCCAAATCGCCATTGGCTACCAGGGACAGCTTGCGCACCACGTCCTCGTCGAACTTATCTAACTTCGCATCTGCACTGAGCTTTCTCGCCATGGCAACCAGAGACTCAGCGTCCGCCTTGGTGGGAGGCAACATTCAGACACAGTGAGACCAGCCACAAGACTACATATGTGGAGTCTGGATCAAACACGGCATATATGGGTCAAACACTGCATATATGGGTCAAACACGGCATACATGCAAGAGTGTTCTTGTTGATAATGGCACTAATTTGTGCACTGGTGACTTAGTGAGCTGGTCGATATGTGTTTGCTTCTGCCTAATACTATGTTATGAACACGGAAAATGAAACTGATAATTTTTAATTAACTGAACAAATTGTCCAGATATCTCCAGAAATCTGTGGCAGGGAGTCTGGCAGTCAAGAGGTCAAGAGTTCAGTTCAAGCTGATCCCATCCTGTTTCAAAATCCAATAACTGCCTCAGAGAAGCTGATGTCGCCAAACTCACTTCCATTCCTCAGACTGGATGACGGTGTAACTGGCCTCTAGAGGACGCTAGAGGAGTGTTCCTCTGGTTCTGACCTGGTTCCTGGGTACGGGCATCCGGCCGTGTTTCCCCACGAAGTCGTGCAGGGCCCAGAAGCCCAGGTGCAGGGTCTGGTGTCTGGGAACCTTCCCGTAGTCTGTGATCACCAGCAGCTCTGGGTTCTTCAGCACGTCTTCTAGAGCGGCGTCCAGGGGCAACTGACCGACACGGCAAAGTAAGGAAACCTGACATTGTGCCCACTTATGCATTCTGATCTGTGAATGTTGTGGTGAATGAGTCTTGGGGTGTTTGTCATGGCTGGGGTGAACAGAAGATGGTCCTTACAAAGTTCAGCATCTTGGACTGTTTCACCTCAGTCGCCACGCCGCCCTTCACGTACTCGGAGAACTCTGAAGTGTCGCAAACACTGAAGGAGTGATTATCTACAACACATACGAAGGGTTAGGGCCGCTTTTCAAATCCATTGTTGCAACCCTCAGCAACACCATGAGAGCTTTTCAAATCTAACATAATCATCGTGGTTATATTTAATTTCCATAATGACCACTTTCAGAATCATAATTATATATTCATTTCTATATACCTTCTTCAGAGTTTGCGTATAACTCACCAATCACTTTAATCTCAACAGGCCCAGAGCTGTTTAGCTCTGTCATGCCTTGAACCCCAGAGAACGTGACCAACATGTCGTCTGTGAAGTCATGGCCCTGATCATCAGTACAGGTCACTACTCCAGGACGTCCCTGTAGGGAGACACGCTACGTGTTTACAATTCACACACCTTCTCATTTGATCACATTCACTCATCTGAAAATGACATACTAACTGGTTTCCTCCTTTTTTCACTCCCATTGGTCTATTAATATACCCTAATAAATTCATTATGCTGGAATATGTAATTACATTGCATTTGAATAATAATTACACAGTATGTTGTAAATAATGAAACACCAACAATAGACTAATCAAAGCATACGGCTGCCTACAAACAACCAATCAGCTCACACGTACAACCAATAACCAATCAGAACAAGGCCTTGCCACAGACCAAGTTTAACATATTTGTTTTCATATTAGATAATGTATTGAATATCTAATACTGAGGTCTAATGCTTATTCTCCATGAAAAGCAAATTTTTTATTGCTTTGGTCACAATGTCTTTATTTTCATTTCAATATATTTAATTTCATATTTTCATTTTAGTATTTTTTTTATTTTTGTCCTTGTTAGGTTTAACTTTATTCTTTACAGTAGCAGCTGAGTTAGACGAGACTCAAGCTCATGACAGACAGTCCTGCCGTCACCTTGGTGATGTGCGCTATCATGGATGTTCTGGCTGGCTCCCCGGTGATGTCCCTGACCTCAAACCTTTCACCAAAGTCGCAGAACAGCTGCCTGCGAACACGTCACGAACAGAAACAATTAGAACACAGCCACATCCATCTCGCAATGAAATCAAGACAGCATGTCTAACGGACGGTTACTAACGAAGCACTAACCACGCCAATGAAAACATTCACAATGTGTCTTGGCACATATGAGATCCATATACGTTAACGTGAGCTAGAATGTTTTCCTTAGCAGATTTGGCGGTTACGCAGAGTTATACGTAACCATTATTCTTACCCACAAAGGCCTTTGGTGTCCGCCACGATGAAGCGGATGGCGTTGGCGTGGCAGAACGCCCCCACCCACCGCTGCTCCTCCAGGGACGAGTCTGTGAGAACCACCACCTGGACCCGTGTCCAACAGAACCGTCCCCAGTGTTGTCAGACATGGAAAGAAATGCAAGAACAGCGCGTGACTCATTGCTGAGGCCGGCCGCCCACTTCGGATCCAACCACGCGGGCCTCGTGAACCTGAGCTCTTCTGACCTAAAGAAGCTCTCAGTGGACACAGGTGGAGACTCGCGACTGTGAGCCATTACGTGGAGACGGTGAAGTTCAGAAGTCAGAGGTAAAAAGGAGTTCAGCTGAAGCCACGCCCACCTGGAAGTGCCTCAGGAAGTCCCGATTTAGAGCTTCCGTGTGGCTGGACACTCGAACGTGGCTATTTAAAAGAGCGAGGTGTTTCTCAGAACAAGACGCACGGTTCTGACCCAAATCACTCTCCCTCAGGTAAAACTGCAAACACCAGAAGAGAACAGGAAAGCATTATGACATCTAAACATGTTATAAATGATTTTATTACATATACACTCACCTGCACAAACCCACATTCTTTGTGCCTAGCTTAGCTTGCGGATTTACTACGTACAGCTTATGTTGCAAAAGAATGTACCTAGTATACTATAGAACTGTTGCACATTTGTTGCCATGGGCAACGTCACCTGTCCTCTGCTCCACGAATCACTGGTTGGGTTTGTTCCACGTACTGCTTACGGTGTATTATCTAGGTGGTAGACGATTCTCAGCAGAGTGTTGACAGTCTGGCTGTGTGTGTTGTGACGCAGCGTGCGAGTGTCAGGCACAACACTGTTGTTGGAGATTTTCCAAAGTGTCACAGGTTGAACGTATTACGCTACCTAAAACTATCCAGTCCACAGAGGCAGAACCGACTATTCTGGGGCCCTGAGCACAAGTTTGATAAGGGGCTCCGTTACCTGAAGTGTGAGCCAGAAGGTGTATTTAGGATTTCAGATGCCCATTACCTGGGAGGAGAGGTCTCTCCACTCAGCGGTGCCCTGGTCCTGGATGGTGACCGAACCGACCCCAGCCAGAACCACGTTCTTGGCTACCTCGACCCCGAGACCCTTCATTCCTGCAATCAGCACGCGCGACGCGCCCATACTGCGCATGGCGTCATGGCCCAGCACGTACCTGTGGAGGTGATCCACAATGACTTCAGAACCGAGACTAACCTCAGTCTAACTAGTCTAGACTAACCCGTCTCAGTCTGTCAGGTAATCCAGCACTTCATTTGTAGCCTAAGCTTATAGGGTTTATTCAGCTCGAGGCGTTTAACCATTAAAGTCGAAAATCATCTCAAAAGAAAAAAAAGAAAATAATGTTTGCATGTTATTTATGTTAAAGTTAATGTTTTGATACATGACTACAGGGGTCATAAATACATAACAAATACAACATTAGCAATTACATTTCCACTCTTTTGTGAAAGAGAATAATTATTGCTATTAATATATGAATTAAGTGGGATAACATAGCCTAGAAAGACTAACCTACTGTACAGTAGTGAACATCTACTGGAATAACCACTAGGGCCACAGCAGCTCTGACTCTGTGTCCTTGACTGTCACTTCTGACACTAATGCTCGCTAGTTTTACTGGTGCTTTAATTAAGAATCCACAGACTGACAGTATTTTATTTCAGTAAAATACGTTCTGTAAAGTATTTCACTTAGCTTACTATAAAAACCCATAAATGAATAACCCCCCACTTTCACTTTCTCCCGGTTTCAGTCGAGTCACTCTTCTGGTCTGTGTACTGCCCTCCACCAGGAACATAACGCTGAATGCTTCATTCATTCATTCATTCTTCAGTTCTTTGGTGTGAAATACTTACAGTTGTCGTGAATATAAGCCCTCGTCGATGTCACTCTGTTCCATATCTTCTCAAACACACACCGGACTATTGAACTATTGGTGTTAAATGAAACGACAGGCCGTCAAGCCGCAACGCTTTACCTTCCGATTGAGAAAAAGAAAGTACATCATAATCCTCATGTTATTTCCGCTTTCGGTCTTACTTCATAAACGCTGCCTCTAATATGTTCTTCTATATTATTTCAGTGTCGAAATCACAAGCAAGTAGCAAAGAAATACGGGATGTCTTCCAGATTCGCTTTAAATTTGTATCAAATAGCGATTATTTATTAAATAACGTCGTACTTCGCTGACTGGACCACAAGATGGCGCTGCAGACTTGAGACTGGAGTGAAAGCAAAAACTGAGCAAAGGTTAAATAAAATTCACATAAATTCAGACCAAGACATTTAGTGTATACACTCAGATAGCAATTACCATTACTAACCCTAACCCTAACCATCACCAGCAATTAACAGATAGCAGATATAGTGTACTTCCTTGATACTTCCCTAAGTCAGCAGATAATTTATCTATCTCACATATTTATTATTTACTATCATTTATTTGTAGTATTTAAACCTGGATTTTAGTTCTACTCTTCATGAAATCCCACTGCTGAGTACTGAGTGTTATTTTTCCATAAGATCTTTTTTCTGTTTTCCTCTTTTGTGTTTTTGGTATTATTCCTTTTGCTTGTTGGCTTGGTATTTTCATATATCTGTTTTCCCCCCACTAAAATGTGAAAGTAAAGACCAAACATGTTTTTTTTTAACCCAGAAGTATCTAGTCTGTTGTCAAAATGTTGCCGTCTCCCACAGTGCAGCTTTAAAAGGCAAATGCTTGCTTCCATACATGAAGTTGGCCAGAGCCCAGACACCATCAAGACCTGCCACACCAGTGGTCTCAAAATGAAAACCATATCAGTGGATTGAGGATGATCACAGAATTGTGGGAGTTGATTCTGTGTAGGTAGTCTGACCTCCTGTAGAACTACACCTGTTTCTCATTCTCCCCCTCCAATGTAAGCCAGCAGGTCCCGGTGTCCAGTGCTGTGTCTAAAGAGCTACGTGGAGCTGTGAACTTTATTTGCTCGCATTTATTATAAACTGAGATTGTGGACTATTTAGGTATTTGTGCTATGAGAAGTAATTTAAAGTGCTACAACACTCTTTTCGCTTGTTTTTGGTTGGTTTGGATTTTGAAGAAGTGCAACTCCTACCCTCGCCTCACGCATCTGTCCTGCTACAACCACATAGATACGCCTGTTTCCTGATCTTTGTACAACTACAGCAAATAAGATACTTTTCAATGTATTCCTTTTGTTGACAATGCATAGAAATCTTTGAGAAGTCTCCGTGAGATTGTACACTGGATCGTATAATTGATCCAGAATGCTGCAGCGTGACATCGTGACCCCCCCCCCCCCGTCTCCTGGTCCAAGAAGAATCCACAGTTGGATAATCACCCCACCGCTGTACTTACCAGTTACCCCATGTCTGCATCCTCTTCTCTTACTGTCCTGGCTCCCAGATGTTAGAATCTTCCACCGCCTGTCTGGCTGTGTTCAAACGCAGACTGAAGACATGTCTGTTTGTGTCGTATTTTAAGTACTCACTAATCCTTCCCTTATGGAAATATCATATTGCACTACTATTGATTAATGGTACCCTTACAACACCAATAGTGTGGTATTGTAGTTATTGTTATTATGTTAATTTGGTAATTCTTTCTAGGCAACAGCATTGACTCCTGTACCTAACAGTGTCCTAGTTCTGTGGTATCTTGGACTTTAACCCATTGTATTGGCTAAGATGCATTATTTGAGAAGATGACAAAGCACTTTTGTAAGTTCAAGTTTTGCAGGCGTCTGTCATAAACGTACAATGTGAATATTGAGTTTTTCTCCTGCTCTCTGCCATTTGCACATCACTATTCTCCTACAGATATCCACTGTTATCACGTTGCTGACTGGATTGTGGGACAGAGGAGGAGACTCACAACGACAACATGTTCATCAACGTATAATGGACCATCTTTCATCGTCCCGTAGAGGGCAATGAGGGATTAAAACAGGACCAACACTCTGCCTCTGACTACCATCGCTGTTTCTAGAGGCAGGAAGTCTTCCGCAAGGACCAGAGAAGACCAAGATGTCACACATACATGAGCAGAGCGACCTGGAGGAAATAATCACCTAGTTCACCTAGACGCTACTTCCTGTCGAAAATCTTCCCATGAACCATCGCAGTTAGAAATTACTCACCTTAATCCCGGAGCTCAAGTTTTGGGTCTATTGCGGCAAACACGTTTCCAAAAAGCCCTTCCGGGCCCAATCCATCCACACCAACAGAGCTCAGCTCATGGCCCACTGGGCTAAGTACTCTGGATAGTTGTGCTACTTACCCCTCAACCCTTTTGCCTTGCCAGGTGTTCTCCACTATCCAGGTTGTTGTTTCTTCACCTCTAACGGACTCAGGGGTGGCTGGGAATTTTACTGATGAGTTCATCAGCAGAGGAGTCCCCTGAAGAACTCACTTCACACTTCAGGGGCTGTTCTGTGGACAACCATCCTTAGGGTAAGTCAAAATCACCTGCTTCCGAGTCTATACGTCTAACAGTCAAAGCTGCTCATCACACCCCCTCTTGTCTCAGTGTCATTTCCTGTGCTCCTGTCTACCAGTCCTACTGTTTGTTACTCCTCTTCCTCTTCCTCCATAAAAAATTGTCCCTATTGTCCCAGACCTGTCCTCTTTTGCCATAGTTTATCACAACCTAAATGAAGATTTAAGCAACCAACAACACTCTCTTCTGACAGGCCCATGACTGCGAGCTTGATCTCACAACCGGTGTCCTAACTCCTCAGGTGCAAATATATCCCATCTATGGAGCAGAGGCGCAAACTATCAATTCTTCCATGAACGAGGCTGTAGCTCAAGGCTGCATTCATCCATCCACCGCACTAGCGCCATCTAGTGGTATTTTTAATGAAGAGAGAATGAGGGTCTCTGACCTTGTATCCACTTTTTATGTTATAAAATATAGAATTTTAATTAATCAACAACAACAATGAAAGAAAAAAAAAGCATAGTAAAGTCAGTACATTAACTTTGAATTACATCTAGTCCCAATGTGTTTTCCACAAAATATAAAAAAATGCAGTCAAAGAAAAGACAAAACACATGATGTATAATGTATTACAAACGGAGAACAACAGTCATTTGAAGCAGCCTGCTTACACATTTTAAACAAGTACACAAGGGGAGCAAGAGAGATACAGAAGTTCACTGAGCTTCTTAACACCTTGTGCTTAAAACCGTCTCCTGTCCTCGAACCTGTCTCACTGTCTTGTTGTAGTGGTATTTTCACATAAAGTCATTCTCACATAAAAGACCATCCATAAACATCTACATAGCAACACATTTGGGTTTGGACTAATTTACTTGAACAAGACAAATACATTTCATGCAAAAATCAAACGAATCGTCCCAAAGCTCATCTTCGTTTTAGCTTAATGACAGTCAAATAAAAGAGGTTAAAAGTGCTTCCTTTGACTCGTTCCTATAAGGCTATAACTGACACCGCACACCTGGCCAGTATGTTTTTGCCTGCCAGAATTCTGTATTGGAACAGCAGAAGTAGAAATGCCCTGATCTGAATCAGGTGCATTATGTAATGATGTAATTATGTAATGCATTATGTAATGTCTCTTGTGCGTACGGAAATGTGTACGTACTATTTACAAATAACCTGGTAAACTAAATTCAAAGAAAAATATAGGATTAGTAAGCACTTGAACCAAACTCGTTGACTGACAGAAGACATGAACTTTATGCTCATTGTCATATAGACATATGGAAGATCAGGACCATTACAAACAGAGGAACAGAGGAACCTTTTCTCCTGCGTAGATCATCGCGGGATGTCACAGGTTACTTGTGCACAGACGCTCTGGATTGACAGATCGATTCAATGAAATGTACCTGGGATTATCCAACTCATTTGACGACCATGTGGGTTTTCAGTCCGGGTACATGTGCATGAAGATTGAGGTTCCACTCAACACAGCGTTAGCAGTCAAACTGTCCATCAAGGCTGCAGCTTACGAACAGCCTCATGATTACATCACATTAGACCCACGCAGGCCACCATAGTGAACTGAAGCACCTGTATTTTGTGAAGGGTTGAACTAAGAAGTTGGTCCGCTGACTGGAGCACGTTTTGCACTCTGTGCCCTGCCAGTCTCTTCAACTCCACAATCAACAGCCTCTTTCTGGCAGCAGCCCTGCCTGAACATAATGCCTAAAAAAATGTGTATGTAAGCATTTACAAATAGCTAAAATGCACACAGAGCAGGGATTTTATTAGGAATAGCTCTCCTGTCCATGACTAACGGCTTAGTCAGCGATAGCGTTCGGGGAGGGAGGGTCAACCAAACAACAACAACATAATAAACAAACAAAAAAAAACATCTGGCTAAAACCCGTTCTGAGTTTAGACACAGGTGATTCATTAAAGTGTCAAATGGAGCGTGACTTATGCAGAGCTCATGACGTCTGATAACGACTCCGTACAACTGTGTTTTCAAAACATCGGTATTACAACTCATGCCTGGTTGTACGTTGTATGGTGTCCTATTAAGGACACCTGTAAGGTGTTTTGTATATTCAGTGTACAAAGCGTGGAGTTAAACCTTTGCCATTGCTCATGTTACAATCACACAGTTATTTATGACAATAACACTATAATAATAAATATACTATAAGAAGAATAACAATAATAACAAAATATTCGCACAGAAGGATCTATACACAAAACTGCTTTTTTTGTCACTTTTTTGTGCTCTCAGTACAAAGATATCCACAGAGTCTAACTATGTACAACCTACAATAAATACTGCCTATTCTCACCACGTGATGATCTAATGTGGCCCTAAGTCCTTTGGCCACGTTCCAGTTTGGTTTGTAACTTATTGGCATGTCTGACGTTTTCTGTCGCCAGGTACGAGGTCTCCCTCTAGTGGTGAAACGGCGCGTGTGCTGTATGTGCATGCATGTTCGGAGGGGTAGGAACGCACGGCCGGGTCTCCTCCAGCTGCTCATGTCTCCGCCGTGCCCCCCTGGCCTTCGTGGTGTCTCCTGTTGCGTGGTTTGCGCTGTGTGTCCTTGGGCTCCTGCGAGTCTTTCTTGGGGCGCGGGGGGGCCGCGCTGTCCGGGTCGTTCCCCAGCTGCCAGTAGTCCTGGCAGTACTGGTCGATGAGGCCCATCTCGGGCTGGCTCAGGATGGCCAGCAGGTCCTTGTACTGCTCGGCGCTGGGGGTCCAGGCGCCGGCGGGCGGGGGCGGGGGAGGGGCGGGGCCGGCCGGAAGCCCCGCCTCCGCCTGGATGCTGTTGACGGTGCGGGCGGGCAGCACGACCAGCTGCAGCCTGACCAGGGTGTGTTTGAAGTTCTTCTCGGTGGAGGTGCACTGGTAGGTGCCGGCGTCCGCCAGGTGGAGTGAACGCAGGAGGAGGCCCTGCTCCGCCCGCACCACCCGGCCGTCCGAGCGGATCTTCCCGAGAGAACGCACAGAAGATTCACACACATAACCACGGAATATACGTTCATATGACAACTTCATGTTCAATGTATATGTGCCATGTGTGTTCATTATTCTGCAATTCAACGTATTTTAGTTTCTTTCACATTTTCAAGCTTCCTAACATGAGTTGTATGTTGGTGAAAAGACAAAATGTATTCCTTAAAACTCTCAGCTTAAAGCATCATGATTGGCAAATCAGAAAATTGCTATATTCACCAGCAGAGATTTTGAAACATGCACAATTCTGATGAGCTTCCATAATTACTAAGCAGAAAGCGTGTGTCTAATACCGATACAGCGGTGACATGGGTGGCCATTGCTGTAAGGCCTGATAAAGTGATGATGTGTGAGGGTGCAGTACACACCTCCCTCCTCCTGTCGCTGTTCTCCTTCTGAAAATGCCATTTGATTGAAACATGAGGAGATCTGGCTTGGCACTCCAGGAAAGCAGTGCTCCCCTCTACTCCATACTGCACCGCCTCCAGAGTGTTCTTATTGGCTGGCGTTGAATAAGGAAAACAAACAAACAAAACTTAAAACTTAAGTAAGCATCTTCTAATGCGGACGTATTCACCACACAGTACTACACTGCTGCGTGTGATCCAGGCCTCACCGTTAGAGTTGTACCCTCGGCACTGTCTAATGGGGTTACCGTACTTCACGTCCTGCCGCCGACTTCGCCTGGCACGACAGACGCACGCAACGTTCAAACAAACATCTGGTTGGCTGGAAACCTGCCCCAACCCCTCCCCACCATCCAACAAACCAATGGCAGCGCGGCGCTTGCCGCCCCTCACCTCTTCTGGTTGGCCGAGTAGCGGGAGCAGGACTTTCCGTCCCAGGCGCAGTAGGGGTCGCGGGCCAGGCAGCAGTCAGCGCACGCCTCCCCGTACACGTGACAACGGTGCAGGGCCAGGTGCGTGACCCCCACCGCCGAGCTCACGTACAGCTGTTGCTGTGGAGGGAAAGGGCAACATAGTGGTCACTTCTCACGCCATTTTGTTTATCGATTTGTTTGTTAGACGTTCAGAGAAAGGAAGTCGAGTATTGAAGTGTTTGTGAGTAAAAGCGTCGATGGTTCTTACTCTTTTGGGGGAAATCTTCATTGTGGTTATTGGCGTGGGAACCTGCAGGACAGAATAACGACAGTTTCGGTTTAAAATCTTCGTCGTTTTTCTTGGTGTCTGAACAAATGCAACAAAGTGATAAATGAAGAAATACTGTACACTGAAATGTGCAGACTCACCCTAAACACCTCCACCTCCTCCAGAACCAGCTCTTCAGTCTGGAGGTCATCTCGAGGCAGAACTATGACCTTCTGTACAGTTCCTCTGTCTGGGATTGAGAGGAGCAGAGCTTTGACTCAGACAGGCGAAGCAACACATGACCAGTGAAGGTTCAGTAAAATTGTTCCTTTCATGTGCTGTGCGATCGATCAACATGTCAGACGCATCAGTTTGACTGATGGGTTATACGCTCAGAGCGGAGAAGGTCTCACCTGTTCCGAGAAAAAGCACCTCGTAGCTGCCATCAGCAGCTGTAACCTGGTCCACGGTGATGCTCGTGAACTCATAATCCACATTGGTGCGCACCACCAGGGGGCGCTTATGGACTGGATAGACGGCGTTGTACATGGTGGGGTGGTTCCTCATGAAGTTGATGACCTCGTCCGGGTAATCTTTAGTGGACTTCATGTTGGGGGTGAATGTCCCTCCCGGACACTGGGGTGAAAGGACACAGATTTACAGGCTGTGCTGTAGCGCGTGCACATCTGAATGTGTCCGTCAGACCTCTGATAGAAAGTGATGGTGTTAGTCGTTTTAAAGTGAAAGAGGAGTGACTATCACACAGTTTCCAGAATGAACGATAAATGACGATAAAACGGGAGAGGAGACTTCATACTGGAAGGGTGAGCTGTATGAAAAACACCTGTTGGCTTTTGGACGGTCTAAACTGATGCATGCGTGACTCATCTGCGTGTGTGTGTGTGTGTGTGGGTGTGTGTGTGTGTGTGTACTCACCGTCCCAGGCCGAGGGTAGGGGATCTTCCCCTGGTAGGCTATCCACTGGTAGTTCGGCCCTTCCTTGTGAGCAAACGGACCGTTGAAAACCATCCGCACATCCGCCATAGAATAAACACATATGGCCGATCCCTTGAAAACCGAGCTAGAACAGGAGATCAGGAGAGCAGGAGAGAACAGGGAGGAAGAGAAGAGAGGGAGGAAGAAAAGAGAGGGAAGAAAAGAGAGGGAGGAAGAAAAGAGAGGGAGGAAGAGAGGGGGCCTCGATTATGCACTGATGCACCGAACCGTTCAAACGCATGTAAGAATCACTCACACACTCATTCTGAACGGTCTTCCCTGCCGCCCACACAAAAGTACATGTTAATCACATGGATGATGGGGGGGTTTGGAGGGGGGGGGGGGGGGGGGGGGGGGCACACACAGAGCGAGCGTGACGAAGCTACATCTGCCCTCCAGGAGAAGAGAACGCACGCTTCTCATTAGCGTGGAGCTGTGTGTGCTCAGGTTCCTCGAGCTCGGCCAGGGCCTGGAAGCTTTTCCGACTTAATCGAAAACACCTACAGGGCCGAGACCACTGGCACACGCCCACATGGCACCGCCACTGCCCTGCGTCTTTACCCACGGTGCTTTGCGCTCGAGCTCTATCAGAAACGTCCAGACTGCGTACAGCTGCCTTCCCACGGGGCCTCGGCGGTGGTGAACGGCTTCCATAAATTCAAATGCAGTTTAATGCTCCTATTGCAATGGCACAACACAGCTGATCACGGCATCTCTCTTACTCCCGCAACAGGCAGAGCGTCTCGCGAAGACTATATAAACGATGATAGATCGGCAATGGCTTCCAGCTGCATTAAATCTGCCGTTCCGGGGGGGGGGGGGCGAAGGCAGCTAGGGTGGGAAAGGAAACACCGCTCCATTACCAACGCCATCAGTGTGGAGGTCGGGCAGGTGAGAAGTGGGGTTCCTGCGAACTCACCCAGACACGGAGAAGACGCCGTAGATGACTGGATTCTTGGTGTCTTGCGTCTTCTGGATGAAAACGTCACCTAAGGAAAAAGTGCAGAGAGTTGGGACTCAGGATAGCAGAAGTCAGAGCTGTGAGCAGGTGTGTGTGTGTGTGTGTGTGTGTGTGTTCTGCTCTGCCAAATGTCAGTGACAGAGAGAAAGACTAGGGAACAAAAGTGCAATGGAACAGAAATAAAATAGCTAATAAAATCACCCCCCCCCCCCCCTCCACCACCATCATCTCACACACACACACACGCAAGCACACACGTGCGCGCGCACACGCACACACACACACACGCCCGCACACACAATAAATTAACCTCAGAAGGCTAGTGGAACAAGTGGAACAAGACGAAAGAGAGAAACACAATGCAACAGATGATTCTGAATGTGCTTGAGTAACACAGGGCCTCCGGTTAGAGAAAGACCGCTAGAGACAGGAACGAAGTCAGAAGATAGAGATGTTCCACCAGGCACAGAGGGGAGAGGCCTGGGATAGTCACAGATGATCAGACACAGACGTTTGGGATCAAGGCAGCAGTACAAAATGTTTCATAGTCGAAGAAAACGATCGTGAAATCCTTCCTGGCCCTGAATTGACGAGGGAGAGCTGGAGGTCACACGGCACTTTCAGGCGGGAACTCTTTCCACGCGAGAAGAAGGGGCCAGCAGGACGTCTGATCAGCGGCGCTGCGGAGCGATCCGGACACAGCGCGCACCACACGGCCCCCCAGAGAGCGCAGACCCGCGGACCAGCAGCGGGGGAGGGGCGGGGCTGCTCGCGTGATTGGCCAGGGCCCGTGTCGCCCCGTCACTCAAACGCTGGGCGCCGGGCCAAACGCCGGCGTGTTCTGTCAGGACCGGCAGATTTTCTGTATTTCACCATTACAAGTGTGTTTCACCATTCAGAGTTTACATTTTTAGGTGAATCACCCCAGAGATTTCTGTCTGACCTTGAAAACTCCAGATATGTCAGTCCCAACCCTCTAGCCCTTTAAACTCATAGAACAGATCCACTAGAGGCAGACAGACGGAAAATATAAAAGTCAGCCTCTAGAGGACCACTATGGTCACACTATCCATCACGGACACTTCAAATGAGCTTCATAGCCCCTGCTGACTCCACTCCTATGAAAGTTCTCCAGAAGTGGACCAATCTCCAGGCAAAACCACACCTCTGGACCACGCCAGAGCTGCAAAATGAGTCTGTATTTCATGAGTCTGGTCCAGAGGAGAGGTGGGGATTATAAGTCTGGTCCACAGGTGGGGGTGTAGGCCCAGAGGTGGGGGGTTATAAGTCTGGTCCACAGGTGGGGGTGTAGGCCCAGAGGTGGGGGGTTATAAGTCTGGTCCACAGGTGGGGGTGTAGGCCCAGAGGTGGGGGGTTATAAGTCTGGTCCACAGGTGGGGGTGTAGGCCCAGAGGTGGGGGGTTATAAGTCTGGTCCACAGGTGGGGGTGTAGGCCCAGAGGTGGGGGGTTATAAGTCTGGTCCACAGGTGGGGGTGTAGGCCCAGAGGTGGGGGTTATAAGTCTGGTCCACAGGTGGGGGTGTAGGCCCAGAGGTGGGGGGTTATAAGTCTGGTCCACAGGTGGGGGTGTAGGCCCAGAGGTGGGGGGTTATAAGTCTGGTCCACAGGTGGGGGTGTAGGCCCAGAGGTGGGGGGTTATAAGTCTGGTCCACAGGTGGGGGTGTAGGCCCAGAGGTGGGGGGTTATAAGTCTGGTCCACAGGTGGGGGTGTAGGCCCAGAGGTGGGGGTTATAAGTCTGGTCCACAGGTGGGGGTGTAGGCCCAGAGGTGGGGGGTTATAAGTCTGGTCCACAGGTGGGGGTGTAGGCCCAGAGGTGGGGGGTTATAAGTCTGGTCCACAGGTGGGGGTGTAGGCCCAGAGGTGGGGATTATAAGTCTGGTCCACAGGTGGGGGTGTAGGCCCAGAGGTGGGGGGTTATAAGTCTGGTCCACAGGTGGGGGTGTAGGCCCAGAGGTGGGGGGTTATAAGTCTGGTCCACAGGTGGGGGTGTAGGCCCAGAGGTGGGGGGTTATAAGTCTGGTCCACAGGTGGGGGTGTAGGCCCAGAGGTGGGGGGTTATAAGTCTGGTCCACAGGTGGGGGTGTAGGCCCAGAGGTGGGGGGTTATAAGTCTGGTCCACAGGTGGGGGTGTAGGCCCAGAGGTGGGGGGTTATAAGTCTGGTCCACAGGTGGGGGTGTAGGCCCAGAGGTGGGGGGTTATAAGTCTGGTCCACAGGTGGGGGTGTAGGCCCAGAGGTGGGGGTTATAAGTCTGGTCCACAGGTGGGGGTGTAGGCCCAGAGGTGGGGGTTATAAGTCTGGTCCACAGGTGGGGGTGTAGGCCCAGAGGTGGGGGTTATAAGTCTGGTCCACAGGTGGGGGTGTAGGCCCAGAGGTGGGGGTTATAAGTCTGGTCCACAGGTGGGGGTGTAGGCCCAGAGGTGGGGGTTATAAGTCTGGTCCACAGGTGGGGGTGTAGGCCCAGAGGTGGGGGGTTATAAGTCTGGTCCACAGGTGGGGGTGTAGGCCCAGAGGTGGGGGGTTATAAGTCTGGTCCACAGGTGGGGGTGTAGGCCCAGAGGTGGGGGGTTATAAGTCTGGTCCACAGGTGGGGGTGTAGGCCCAGAGGTGGGGGTTATAAGTCTGGTCCACAGGTGGGGGTGTAGGCCCAGAGGTGGGGGTTATAAGTCTGGTCCACAGGTGGGGGTGTAGGCCCAGAGGTGGGGGTTATAAGTCTGGTCCACAGGTGGGGGTGTAGGCCCAGAGGTGGGGGTTATAAGTCTGGTCCACAGGTGGGGGTGTAGGCCCAGAGGTGGGGGTTATAAGTCTGGTCCACAGGTGGGGGTGTAGGCCCAGAGGTGGGGGTTATAAGTCTGGTCCACAGGTGGGGGTGTAGGCCCAGAGGTGGGGGGTTATAAGTCTGGTCCACAGGTGGGGGTGTAGGCCCAGAGGTGGGGGGTTATAAGTCTGGTCCACAGGTGGGGGTGTAGGCCCAGAGGTGGGGGGTTATAAGTCTGGTCCACAGGTGGGGGTGTAGGCCCAGAGGTGGGGGGTTATAAGTTTGGTCCACAGGTGGGGGTGTAGGCCCAGAGGTGGGGGGTTATAAGTCTGGTCCACAGGTGGGGGTGTAGGCCCAGAGGTGGGGGGTTATAAGTCTGGTCCACAGGTGGGGGTGTAGGCCCAGAGGTGGGGGGTTATAAGTCTGGTCCACAGGTGGTTGTCTCTTGCAAGTGTTCTGCTCTTCACCTCTGATACATCTCCACCAACTTGAGAAGCAGAGCTTCAGATGGAAAAATCACAATGGTAGGCTAGCGACCACCAATGCCGATGTGATGTCAAGGAAAACGAGAAAAAAGCCAAGCAATGTGAATGACCAATACGGTGGACAGGAACGCATGAAATCATAGCAATGGAGATTCACTCTGAACGCCCATGAACAGAGCACAAGCGGTGCTCTTCTTCTAGAGCGGCGGTGATAAGGTGGTAAGGAAACGTACGCAGCTCGTCGAAATGCGTCTCGATGCCGTCAGCCCCCGTCACAGAGCAGATGAGGCGGGCCTTCAAGAAGGTGCTCCACTTATTCACCAAACAACAGTGGCCTCCATCATCATTCTGTGGAGAAAGAGAACAAGGAACTCATTAACCATCCATGACAAAGATTCAACTAGGAAGGCCATAGGTAATATATAAATATACATAAATATACATGAACTATATTCCCTCCAAACTGGCGACAGCTTTTTGACTTCAGGTAAAAGTCGATTTTGCCACAATTATCACCCTATGGAAAAGGGACGTCTGAAGAGCACTTAACACCTCTCAACACGGTAGCCGTTCAGTGTGCAGTTAACTTCTCTGTGAACTTTATCAGAAATGATGGTGTGAAAAAAAAAAACAAAACAAGACAAAGGCTTTATATAGGAGTCTCTTCCACTGTGTACTATTTGTGTGGGCTGTACTGGCTGAGTGGGGTATGGTTGTAAACATTGCCTCTGAGCAGTGCTTAGACCCATCTGCTGTGGACCACAGCCAGGTCCAATAATGAGGGATGGCAATACCCACCAACAAGCAGCCAACTACCCACACGTTCACCAACGTTCACCCGGCCTTATTTACGCCGAGAAGAATACATTTGCTGGAGGAGAAGGCCTGCTATTCGGAATTTGGTGTCAGGGGTTGCGTGACGGCTAATGTTTATGTTTACAGTGTAGCCGCGGTTCACCCTGGGATTCACGTGGCGCTTTACTTCACGCAGGGACGAGCCGGGATGCGACGTGTCCCGCTCGTTAATGTATTAGTGCCCGTATGTATGAAGTGGAGTGAACGTTCTCACCAGACAGATCCTGCCGATCCTTGACTGAGCCATGGGAGTCTGGCCCATTTCTGAAGCTTTCTCACGGAAGAAGAAATACAGCTTGTCGTCATTCCTCTCAGCGCTGTCTGGTATGAGCTGCGCATGGACAAACGTGGGGTCTGAGGAACACAGGCATGATGAGGAAGAAAGAAAGAAAGATAAGATTACATTAAAACCAAATAATATACATTTATTTATCCTTTGGGCCCAAAGGTAACCTAAAAGGAAGGAGATAACCTTTTGACCTTTGATCCTTAAGACGTTTCTCCCTGCCAAAGCAACATTATCAGAACCCTTCGCAGGACCTCCGTGTGAAATGTCTGACAGGCGTCACTGCACATGTGCGTGACAAAGCGGAGGAGACTATGGTATGCGTTTAATCAGAGCCATGCAGAAGGAATCGCACTCGATACAGGAGAGAGCTCCGTCTGGGACAGCAGTGCGCTCGCGCCGTCCAACATTATCGTCCTCGCGTGCGCCTGCGTGAACGTACCGTTGAGCCAGCGCGAATTGTACTGATCGGTCCTCATGGCTGTGTGCTTGCCTAGCGTGCGGAAAATGGCAGAGTCTGTTCCCATAAAATCAATGTAGACTCCAGCGTAGAGTTGGCCATCTGTCCAATGAGTGAGAGAGACCAAAGAGGGGGAGAGAGGGAGAGACAGACAGGCGAGTATTAAAGACGTGCTAATTTGATTCTACGAGGAAAAGATGAAACGGCGTGCTCATTTCCGCTGTGGAGCTACGATCTTTAACACAAGTGTCTGGGTGGGAGGAGCCTCGTAAAAGCCGTTAGTGGTCAGGTATGGCCGCAAGGTCCTTACTGATCAAAGCAGACACGCTGTTCAGTTTGGGGTCAAACGGACATTTCCCCTTCCCAGAATCCACTTTGCCCGGCTCCAGACGGAAAATGTATTCCTGGAAGAGAGGGGAAGACACACACGGAGGGAGAGTCTATCAGCATACATTAGGAGAAACATTATTGATTAGTAACAGGTCTAAGGTTCACAGGGCTTTCCTGTCTTCTGACAGCACGGATGAGAAATATCTGTTGAGTGGGAAATAGTTCCACTGTCAGCACCGGATAACGATGCACACTGTAAAATCAGCGTGAACCAAAAACAACCCACAGCCCACAGAAGACTTTAATTTCAAGCTGGCTTGTTGAACAGAGAAAAACAAAGTGTTAATAGTCTAACACAGTGAAAGTAATCACAGAAAGAAACTACATTATTGTTAAGAGAGTAGGTAATTCAACCATTTATGACTTAAAACCATAATTCCTAGCAAGTCATCTGTCACAACAACAAAAATCTGTCAAGGCCCAATACATGTTGCAAAGCCATTGACCATGCTTCAAACGTTAGTCGTATTCATTCAAATCGAGGTTTGCAAAGCTTTGAAGTAAACCGACAGGATGTCCTTAGTGAGCACGAAAGCCATGGAATCCAGATCAGAACTAAAAGCGTGTCCTGATAACAGCTCGACCCGCACCAGAGGGTTGCTATGATTAAATATCGTTAGGTGTCTCTCCTCAAATTAATACTGCTAGCAGCAGTTTCAACTCCCTGTATCACTCCACTCCAAATAGCACACATGCCAACAGGAGACAGATACACAGCACTCCCACCTGTGGAAACAATGTCCTTCGTTTAGGAGGACATCTTGGTGAGTGCTGCTTATATTTCAAACATATATGTGTCCAAAGAAAACAAAGATTCAAACTAACGAAACTTTACCAACATGTGCTGCGTTTCAGGCCCACTCCCTGTACAGCAAATAAAAGTCGATCTGGATCCCCTACGATCCAGAACACTGTCGGAGCCGAAAATTCCAACAAAACTAGATCAGACTCCACGGTGATGGTTGTAAAAATGATGTAGCGTGTCTGACACCGAGATAAAGGCTGGAGCACCTTTAAGTGCTTCTTAGTGCGCATCTCCAATTCAACAACTCCTATGCGTGAAATTCGTGTCTCGACAAATCATTTATTCCGATGCAGCCTTGGACGAGGGAGCGCACACACCTTTTGGGAGTGTTCCACTCTGGTGCTTTATGAGCATACCTTAAATTTAATACTTGGCAGAGGTTTGACTTTTTCGCTGACTAATCACTTTGATGTGACGATCCAGTGTCAGGAGAGTCGGGCGTTTTTAGACGCATGCGGTGTTTAGGCAAGCACGGGCAGCCCGTGCAGAACGAGGCACCAGCAGTTTGCTTTCTCTGTTACTTCCTAAACCAGACATGGGCAGAGCCGTCTTCCCCCTGTCTGACTGGAGGGCCACATCAGCAGCTCTCCGTCATGGCAAGGCTAATATAAAAAACTCCCAGAGGAGTAACTAGACGCAGCCCAGCTCCCGTTTGGCGTGTAATCTTCAGGTGATCTCCCACCTTGGGCGCGTAGAGTTCAGGCTCTGCGCTGGGGTCTGCAGCCCGGCTGGTTCGGCCTCCGGAGCGAGGACTCTGATCGTGGAGCAAAGCCTGCAGAACAAGGCGCGTTAGTGGGTTAGACGCTCACCCGAGACCCGGCCGGCCGACCTCCCGCCCCAGGGCCATGGAGCTGACTAGCAGACCGGGCCAACACTCAGACTGTGGTGTCATGCTGTTTCACTGCATGCTGTAAGAGTGGGTTTGTGTTTGCTACGTGCAGAACATGCCGGAATGCATAAAAAAAGGGACTGACATAAAAAAAAAACTGTCAAGCTGAGTATAAAAAAAGAACTTTTTGTCAAGGAAAAGTAAATATGTTTTATATAAAAAGCTTCGCTTTTGGTTTGGGGTTTTGGTGTTGAAATGTTTCGAGGAAAAGGATAACAGGATAAAAATCAGAGCCAAGAATAATGTGTGTGTTTTTTTTTACATTCCTAAATGCTATGGAGTGGTTTGTGAGAAACATATGTAGACTAGGTTTACATTAGACCTACACTAGAACACATTATCAAAGTTGATTCTCTCATTCTCTCAAAAATCCTATACTTGACTAGCAGCAGGTCACCAGAGAAAAATGGCTCACCTGTGACCTATGACCCCGATCCACATAGGTGCATATGGGGTTGTAGGCGCCTGTTCCACACACGTACAGGTGAGTTCGGTTCCACGGCTCGATCAGCCTGATGAAGTTCCCGCACTCGCCCTGAGAAGATCACACCGAACCGAGGAACACTTGAAACGTCTCACTGGATAGTAGCACAATAGTTTCACATAGTGTAAACACCACTGAGTGTAGTTCTCACGTGTTACCTTCTCAGTGATTTACACTCATTTGGAAAAGGTAATGGATATTCCCATCTTCAATGCAAAGACCATGCAGGAGATGTAAAACTGAAAACTATTCCACATTGACATGTACGATTTCCCTTTATGCTTTGTTTTATGGTGTTTTTCTAAATTGTCTAGATGTTCTGAACGGTTCCCTTGGTTATGCCTGAAAACAAACCACGTTTGGCATACGCGGCTGTTCTGGCAAAGCGGCTACAGCTGTAACTCACATGAACAGATGAAAGAGTAAAAAAAAAGAACAGAAAAGAGCGGAAGATAAAGCTGGATGTCTTAAGGTCAACGTCTGGTCCCCAGGTGAACACTTACGTTGATGTCCTTCCCCGACAGAACGCACTCTGTCCTCCTCTGAGAAGCCACAGGCCAGTGGATCTGAAAACAAGGGCACCAGTGAACGAGAGCGAGAAAAAAGGGTCCCAGTAACGTCTGACCTCCTCGAGCTAAACCGAAGTCAGACATTGCTGTATATGTATGTGCGCCCTCTGTGGAGTCTATAGTCTCCAGCCCTTCGTCCGTGGACTCTGTTATTTGACCGCAGGACTGCTGCTGGTGTTTTTGGCCAGCAGACTATACCTGGCAACAGATCTATACCTATAAAGCGTTGAGGTACTTTATAACGCTGTGGCCAGTGAGGAAATATACACAGAGAGACACAGAGAGAGTGAGAGTGAGATCTTACTATGAGGGGTTCTTTGTTGATGTCGTTCAGGTCCAGGGAGAGGATGTAGTCCTTGCTGCCCACGTACATGCGGTCGTGGTCTTCGTCCATGCGCAGTATCCTGTAGTCGGTGGAATTGAGCAGGAAGGAGAAGTGATGGGCCGTCCCCGTGGACTTCAGCTCTGCGGAGGAGGAGAGACTCGGGCGTGAGGAGGGCTTCCACTGGAGCCTGGAATTAGGTCAACCGAATATCCCGCCGAGGCCAGAACGGAGCCCGGGGCGTCGAGATAGAGGATATGGGGTGGTGGTGTTGGACAACATCGACACATGCCTCCAGCAACAACCGTTCGTTACCTCAGAGGCTTTACTGATTGAAGGATGATGGTTGTCAAATGCACAAAGGCTTAAACAAACCTTGGGAGTCACAGACCAGCCTTAGGCAGGTGACTGGACCGATACGATAAACCCACTGTGATAAAAATCTGTGCCCAACCCCCGCCATTCAACGTCCTGCACCGAGGTTCTGCGGGGTCTCCCTCAGGGTCCCGCAACACTGCTGAATCTGCCGTTATTACTGCCATAAGCTTGTGATTACAGGGGGATTTTTTTTTGCGTGTGCGTGTCTGTCACTGGACATAAAAATACAGTCTGAATCACATCTCCAAATGCTATTACGGTAGTGCAGCTTGAATTGTTATTTTCTAGAGCTCATGGGGATTGTTTTTACAGCCAGCACTGGGGCCGAGTGTGACAGAAATGTGCACTCAGGTTTTAGTGTCGGTGAAATTACCGTGTCTGGCTTTGTGGAACTGTAATTATTTCAGACGGTGGATTATTACTTGTTTCATTGTTTGACTTAGGAAACAATACAGTTCAATGCAATTATTGGTGTTACATACTGTAGGTACATAATGAGATACTAATGAAGCCACAAGTGTTTACAAGGTTCTGCAGATGGTGGTGGTTTCTTATAGCAGTAGCATTAGTTACGTGTCTTGAAGAAACTTTTTGCTTGCCAAGAAAATGTTATAATCCATCTCTCTCTCTCTCTCTCTCTTTCTCTCTCTCTCACACACACACACACACACACACACACACACACACACACACACACACACACACACGCGCGCGCACACACACACACACACACACACACACACACACACACACACACACACACACACACACACACACACACACACACAGAGGTCTCCTCTCTCTTGTTGAGCTATGATGCTATGTAGGCTATAGTTCCCAGGGTTCACAGGGAGGTGGGTGAGGTGAGGTGTGGGCTAGGAAGGAGGTGGGCGTGGGGGTGTTGGTTGTGGTGTAGCAGTGTGGGTGTGTGGTGGGGGGACGGGGTGTTGAGCAGCAGGTTGGACTGAGGTGGGCTGGAGGTGACATGAGCAACGGTCTGAGTCTGAGGAGAACGCAATGCCATGACCGTATTACTATAACCCAACGTTGTCCAACGTCTCGTCTAGGAAGGACGGCGCAAACCTGATAAGGCGAGACGAGACTATGCGAGACGAGACTATGTGAGACGAGACTAGGCGAGATGAGACTAGGCGAGATGAGACTAGGCGAGATGAGACTATGCGAGACGAGACTATGCGAGACGAGACTAGGCGAGATGAGACTAGGCGAGATGAGACTAGGCGAGACGAGACTAGGCGAGATGAGACTAGGCGAGACGAGACTACTCAACTACTGCCTGCCACAAGCTTTCGATTCTGGGAAGGAATCCCAGCATTTCCAAGCAGAGAGAATCATCGCACCTTGGGCTTGGAGACAAGCCAGGCCAGACTGAACACATCCAGACACCAGGCTGGAGTCCAGCCAAGCACCACGATCGAGGAACGCAACCGTTCTCCCTTCCGTACTCTGTAAGAAATCGACTTACAAAGGGTCACGTTAACAATGGTCTCGCATGCCAAATCCGCAGTCGTCCAGATTGTAGTGTGTGTGCTGAGAAGCGGGGCACGCTGATTAATAATTCATTTTATTCCCACGTCAGACAAAAGGACAATGTTATACCCCGTGTGCACAATGCTGCCATGAATGTCTCAGGCATTGTTGCGAGGTATTGTTATCATCGGCCTGAGTCTGTTTACCACATTCTGCAGTGGCTGGAATGATGGTGGGTTAACTGTAATGATTTCAGTCTTAAAGATATTAAAGGTCTAGAGATGTAGTACATTTATGTAGTAAATAAATTACCTACCATAAATACTGGTGTTGAATTAGCACCGTAGCATTTGCCCAGCTGAGCATAAATGAATGTTGTTAACTTCAACACTGTGTTAACACTGTGTTAATACAACACTGTGGTTTTTGCTGTGTGTGTACAGTCTTATCTGGTGTTGGGGTCCAAGAAAACGGACATGCTTCGTCTCCTATCGCTTGGCAGGACACTTTCGTTTGCGAAATCCATTGTGTGTGCGCTCTCTTACAGGCACACGCAGAAGGACAGGTGGACAAATACTGCTAACAAACACACACACACACACACACACACACACACACACACACACACACACACACACACACACACACACACACACACACACACACACACACACACACACACACACACAGACATTCTGCAACCTGAGTAAGGGTGTCATATGGAGGAAGACAGTGGGGCGCGTTTGCACAGGTTCCTGTTACCCAGAAGATCATGTGTTCTCTTAAAACCCCTCCACACCCCTGACAGACGATGCTGCCGGTGGACACCCTCCTCACTCACGCACCCACCCAGGCCGTGGCTGTCTCTGCCAGCCCCCACAGAATGACTTCTCATGCACCTGAACCTGCAAATCCTGAACAAAAAACGCTCGGGCGGTGGTCCAAGCAGCCATCGGAGATGATGTTTAGCATTGCAAGGTAGAGCTTTCAATTGTATGCTTAAGGCAACATAGCCCATAATAATGCCATTCAGCTGGGCTAAACAACTCGTCCACCTCGAGTTCTCAAGGTCTGTGCAGGAGAAAACAGCCCACTTGAAGGAAGCATGTAGAGCTAGAACTAGACTGAACGGCCTTCTGCAGAAACAACCATGATATTAAACAGAGCCATAATGAAATAGTGTCGAAATAGAAGAATCACAGTCCAAATGCGTTGTACTTATGTTTCATGGATTATAGAGAAATAGTGATAATTCATGTAATTTTGTTTTGGAACAACCAACAATAATCTCAAAATATACTTTAGTTATGTCTTTTCTTGGCAAAGTTGTTGGATATGTCTACAACAGTCCACTTGAAATGAATTCAGCCATGCTGAAACAATGGTGAACTTAAGGACGTTATGAAATGCCCAGCTCAAATGCCCAGCTCAAATGCCCAGCTCAAATGCCCAGCTGTGCTGCTCAGTGTTTTTGACTATATTGTGGAAATGACATGGGACAGTCCTGCAACATGTTAAACAGGGAAGCTGCAGGAGCCGTTAGGATACAACACCAGCATGACCAGGGAATGACAAGACAGAATGACTGGAGCTCCACCAAGATAGAAACAGAATTATCAGAAGACATGATCTCACATGTGAAGTGATTCAGAGAGCCGCAGACAACACAACCCACACCCCCCCCCCCCCCCCCCCCCCCAACCCTGTGCGGGCATTCCAAGCACATAGTTTACATTTTATCCTCCTATTTCAGCATTCCAATTAAACTAAACGAAATATCCAGCTTGTTCTAACAAGTTCCGTGCCATGACTGTCATTATCATTAATAGATGGGTTTCTTTTATTGGTACGGTGGCTTTTGGAGGGATAATGCTACTACCGGAGACCCAATCAAAAAAAAAAACGTAAAATGATTAATGATATATATATAATTGGAATAATGATTCCATTTTTCTGTGGCTATTTATAGCTATGATATAGTATCTTCATCTGCTTGGTGGATACAAACTACGACTAACTGAACTCAATATTACAAAGCACAAAGCATTCTGTAATGTCTAACGTCTGGGTTCAGTACAATTTGACCATAACTGGGTGTAGTGACTAGTTCACGCTACTACTGTAAAGACCAACATCAACAGATACGGATCACCCACAGAATTATTTGATTTGCTAGAAGAAAATGTGACGAATGAACATGAACCCAGTTGCGTTCTTGTGCTGTTCTGGTTATCTACTGAGGTGATGTAGTCACCAGGAAATCAAGTCTAGAGCATGTCTTCTGGTGGAAAGGACTGAATCTTTGTGAAAACAAGCACCCAAGCAGAAGTCTTGAGACTGACGGCATCTCTAAGGAAAGCTAGGACGATTGGAGGACATCGGGCATCAGAGTGCCAGCCATCTTCATCAGACAGCAGTGACAGGTCTATGTTTAACCTCCCCAGCACACGCACGCACGCACGCACGCACGCACGCACGCACGCACGCACGCACACACACACACACACGCACACACACACGCACACACACACGCACACACACACAGATACCACTTCAGTTGTGTGGGCTGAACAATCACCACAAGATTAAGTCTTATCTCTGGGCTTCCGTGTGCTGTCAGTTCACCATGTGTGAGTGACAGAGAGAGAAGGAGAAAGAGAGAAGGAGAAAGAAAGAGAGAGAGAGAGAGAGAGAGAGAGAGAGAGAGAAAAGGATAGAGAAAAAGAGGGGAGAGAGAGAAGAGAAGAGAAAGAGAGCAAGAGAGCTAGTCTGTGCATGTGTGAGGAAGTGGAGGACCTATCTTTATCTTGAAGTGTGTGTGTGTGTGAGTCTGAGTGTGTGTGTGTGTGAACTCATGCATGTGTGTATGTTACAGAAACTGTTCTCTCACCTTCAAAGTTACCACCCTACATGAAGCATTGATTTTAACAGCCTTCATCCTTGACAGAGGATTACCACATCATTTATATCTGTACCTGATTTACCGGGATGACAAGAGCAGACGATTAAAGCTGTGGAATTTAATCAAACGGGCCCGATAAAATGCTTTTCCTTCCTCCCTCTTCTGTCCATCAAAGCCCGCAAACAGAATTGTTAAACAGGCCTAGGACATCCTCAGTTTGTAGGTAATGAAGACAAGCCTGTTTTTTCTTTCTGGTCATACTGATGTCATCATGATGTCATACCAGGACTCTATAACCCAGGCTAACACACTGTCCACCGTCCACCTTTGGTATGGACCTGAAATACACATTCAGCACAGCTTGAGATCTCAGCGGGAATAAGACGCGCCTCAGGCAGCAAGCCGAAAACACACAGGCGCACATATGGCCAAGCGTGCCCACACGCACAAAGTTTAATGGAACGGCATCAGGGAAACAAACAGAGAAACCTGGAGAGAGTGTTTCCCAGAATGCCTCGGTGTCGGTATGAGTAAATCTTGAGTGGTTCTGACGCGGTGCTGTGGCGTTGGGGAGCAGCGCTGAGGGTCTCCTCAGGGAGGGAGAGGGAGAGCCACTGTTTGCTTTGGATCATGCGGAGAAGGAGTCCAAGGGTCATGGTTCACACACACACACACACACACACACGAACTCACACAAACACGCACACACACGCACACACTAAACCCTGCCAAAAAAACAGGATAAAATTCTCCAGTGCCTTTAAAAACAGAAAAATGTCACGGAAAGTTCCCAAAAGCACAGCAATGTTCTCCAGGAGCTGTAATGAACAAAAGTTGACATGTTGTGTTGTTAGAAGATCAAGTCCAATAATAAGCTGTGGCGATGTGTATGTGTTTTGCATCGAGGGCTCATATAGCTCAACTTTCACCCAACTGCCATGAGCTCCTTGATAATCTTGATTATCTGACTTTTACACTTTTATATGGCCAAAATCAACATCTTAATAGCCCAGATCATGTAGCTTGATATCCCAGATCATACAGCTTAATGTCTCAAATAAATTCAAATTGAGAGCTACTCATCCTTCACCACTGATTTACAGGATCACTAATGAATACGTGTGTGCCATCAGTGTCTCACACACACACACACACACACACACACACACACACACACACACACACACACACACACACACACACATGAAAGAGAGAATGCCTTAAAGGTATAAATGGACCTACCTAACCCAATGTACACTAACCAGTTGAAATAAACAGCTTCACAATCTGTAAACCGAGGTACTACTTAAAACATGTCTGCGTAAATCTGAATCACCTGAAAATAATATCCCAGTAATAAACATGAGAAATGCTTGATTTACAAGTATCTGGTGCCAGTGATCAGTCTGGAGCCCTGTAGACCTCCACCTATTAATCCACCCTTCATCTCACCATACAGAAGTCTTCACACCTTTCTCTCCTCCCTCTCTCCTCCCTCTCTCCACACACAATACATGCCAGTGTCTGTTTGCTTTCCTGACTCCTGTCACTTGATTTCAATGTAGCCAGGTCTCAGATTAAACGAGGGTGCCAGTGAGGGGAGGGGAGGCTCTTTCTATTCTGGATTATCATCTCCTTATCAGGCTGAGAGGCGGGTACATTCTCCACAGTGGGCCTTCCATCTTCCCAACGTCATCACCTCCGATCTTCTCGTCTTATCAGGTCATCTTTTTTCCTTGTTAAAAGAAGGGAGGCTTCCGGATATCTCATTCTCCCCCATTTTCAGCCTGTATGGCCGTTAGTGAAAGGAATACTTAGGGGTATCGTTTGTCCACGGGCGGGGGGGCCGCGAGGCAGCTCTGCATACCAGAATGGAGATAACAGGTACTGCTAAATTCTCCCTGCTGTTTAGCTCTCTCTCCCTCTGTCTCTCACACTCTCATCTCATCCATCATCTCACTTTCTTCTCTGGTGAAGAAGGCGACGGTGTGAAGAGACGTGCAGCTGATAAGGTTCCTTTCTGCTCCCTGCTTCATCCAACAGACATGAAGAGGAACCTTCTCATGTTGCCTTTTGTCTTTGTGAAGATGAATGAATGAAGTTAGTTGTATACTGCCTTTCACAGAACCAGAGGATTGCCAACTTTTACCGCTGAGTTCTCCAAAATGTGAATCCATAAGATGAAAAGCCTCAACCTCATGAGACCTCACACAAGAAAACTTAACAACTGTAATCTGAGAACTTAAACATAATTACAAAAGTTTTAATACACATGACAATACAAATATCTCTTAATTTCAGCAGTGAAGGTTTAAATTACCCACACAATGTGATGCTGGTGAATCTCCAGTTCATGTGTCTCATTATTTCAACCCATGAAAAGGGAGAAAACAAGTTCTTTTGCTACACTGTATAAGTCTCTTATCAGTCAGGAACAGTGTGGGAAAACACTGCCACCCCAAACTTACACACGCAGCATCTCAGCAAGTGTAGGGTCAAAGGTCAAGAAGGTTATCACAGCACGCATCGCTGATGACAAAACTCGGCCAAAAGCGCAGTCTTGACACCTCAGGGTCGGGATTGGGGGGTGTGTGTCTGGAGCTCTTTGGGGACCCTGAACGCACGCCCCACTTGACCCTGTCACCTTGAAACAAAGGGAGGTCACAGCCCTGCTGGGAGCAGGCGACCCCGGGCTTGGCACAGGCCGGTGTCCGAGACTAACGGCCTTTGACAGGCAGAAGACAAGCTCCTTTAAGCGGCGTCTGGGGGTCACAGGAGCTGTTGGGTCTGCAGCGAGGGGCCACTTTCCGTCTGTGGGCCTTTGTGTTGTTCTCCATGCTGGTCCGCTTGGGGCATTAAGGCGACGTGACAGGCATAAGGGCCCTTAAGAAGGTCGCTTTGTGGCTTAGCGGCGGTCAGAGCAGAAACAAGCTGATTCAGATTTGCGGGCATTCAGCCCCGCAAGAGCAGTTGCCATTCTCAAGATGAGCTGTATTAATACAAACTGTGATTGTGACATTCCATCCAATATAACAAAACACACTGGTGGATCCTTGATGTGAGTGACATAATTAAAGATTGATTTGATTAAATCATGCGAATGCCATAATACTTCTCACACAAACGCTTTTCCGCCAAACCAATCATCTAACAATACACCGTACAGCACTAGTACTAAAACAATGTGCTGCTGAAAGGGAAAGGCTCAAGCCGACTGAAGAGCTTACTGTTCAGTCAGGCTCCGAAGCTGTTCACAGTATCTTGAGCTGGTTATTTTAACACAGTGGCTATCGCGTTATGCAGCCCGAATGAGGCTCGTCGGAAGAAACCGGCCGGCTGAGAAATGGCAGAGTGGTCGCGATCCTGTTATAGCCTGCCAGGATTTATTCAAAAGCAAAACGAAAGCCTTCAATGACGTGCCACGCAGTGCACCACAATGCCATCTCGTACCCATTCTCTCTAAAACACACACACACACACACACACACACACACACACACACACACACACACACACACACACACACACACACACACACACACACACACACTTTGTGACAGACATTAGCCCATTACCCTACAGTACATGATCGCATTCAGCTCGCTCCCATGGGAGAGAGATAAGAGACAGAACGTTCTTCACCATGGGAGGTGTCAGTCAAAATGCACACTAACCACAAGCTATCCACTAACACGTCTGGAGAGCACCACCCTAATTGCATAAATCTGTTCCAAAAGAACTAAAGCTATTAGCATGTTAGCAGAGAGACAGACGAACATGACTACTGCTTGGATTAAGCTTGAAAATAGGGTGATGAATATGTCTTTGCTTTCATTTGGCAACAGTGAACAGTACATACTTGTGTACTCTAACCTAACAGTTCCAAAAGCAAGCACTAAAGCATACATCTCATGACTAAGAAAACAGGGGCCAAAGCATATGTTTGCACGCCTCGTCACGGATGACTCCCAAGAATATTAAGAATAGCATGGATTTTCCTCATACGATAAGTCCTGTGGTTTCCTAAGTAAATTAAAGCTAATGCTAGATCAAAAGGGAGCTTTCAGTGGAGAATCTAATTTGCAACCAATAAATCAGATGCTATTATTAGCCATTCCTGACTGTTTGAGTTTGGCAGAGTAACACTCCTAAGACTTGTCTGTGTATGTGTGTGTCACCAAATGAGGTAAGTGTCAACAGATACTAGACAGAATAGCAAGAGCAATAGGAAAGGTAGAAAAAGGGAGCGATAGCTTAGCATAGCTTAGCATACAGCACCGTCTGAAGACATGAAGATATGAGCGTTAAGTGAGGTGGGATTTAGACAAAAGGGTCATCACACTGCATATTGAATTATAGCCTAGAAGTGTAATAGTAAAAGATTCTGGCCAATTTCAAGCCAGCTTGCAGGAACACCAATTCGAAGAAAACTCTCAGGCTATTTTAGGTTGATTTAGGGGCACTGTTCATTTAATCAATGCAAAGTCAATGTTAACAGTCAAATGAATTATTCAACATTTTATGATTGAGTGGGCGGGCTTTCCTGTGTCTTTATTTCCGTCGTACCCCACACTCGGCTTACAGACATCTTGACAACGCAATGTGTTGCTGCCCCTTGGCAGCTCCTTGTGACTGACAAGCAAGCACCACCCATTCTAGCATCTATGTCTCATGTGACTGTCAGGTGGGCAGCCATGTCTTTCAACCCCCATGTTACATCAACAACAAAGCTGTGAACCTTTGACTGCTGTTGTCACCCTATATATCTCATGTTCCTCAGCTGTGCTGAAGTAACGGACGCTTTTCCTAACTATAACTGACGCAAACACGGAGGAGAGTTTGAGTGGCGAATGTCACAGTGCGACTAGCTGGCAACAATTAGCGTAATGGGAGAAAAGAGAGGGAACAAAATGTGTGCTTTGTTGTCAGAAATTCACTGCATAAAGGAAGCCAGTCAGATAAATCAGTTACTGTGAAAAAGCGATCTTCAATTTCTCCCCTGGTGTACTTGACTGCAATGGAAGGCTGAGCTGGTTCAGACAGTCCATGACAAATTGATCATGCCATTGTTTTAAAGTACCTATTGCTTTTATCGATACTGTAGGCAATTAGTTTTAAACAGCCCATGAAATGATGTAATGGGACTGTCCCTTGTTTGGATAACTAACTGAACATATATGCCTGGGGAAATAAATCTGGCAAGCATGGGCAGTTTCAGCTCTGGAGAGCCACAAGGATTTTCACACAGTTTTGTTGGAGCTTGCAAACTGCCGCTGGCCACGATATTGGATATAAAGGGTCCAAATGACTGACCTGCTCTGTATTTATGGACCACCCCGCTGCCTCTCACACTCACTTTCACACCCACATGCACAAATGTTAGAGAAGGAGGTTGGATAAATAAATATGTTTTCACATAATTATATCTAACACAACAAGCAGTCTGGACATCATGATCAGAAATTCCAGGAACACCTGTTGGCTGACCCTAGACGGACTCATACACACACACCCTGGCAGTCCACCAATATTTTCCTCTCCCAGGATCTATCTCAGTTTGACCATTAATTAAACACTCAACCAGGGCCTTTTTAATAATGTCGGACCATTTTATAGTAGAACACCGACTCTTAACTTCTTTTTCCGTCTTTCTCTCGCTCTCTCAAGACATCTGTTTTTCTCTGAGTCTTTCCACTCCATACATATCCACTCCATCACCCCTCGTCTCACAAGGTTCACCTCCCCCAGAAGGGCTCACCTGATATGGACTCATGATTCATGCTGCAAATTGCTGTTCTCAAAAATCCCATCATTATACGTTACGACTTTCACACTCATGGCATCGACCTAAAAGTGTCTGAGAGAAAAATGGATTCGACCCCGTTACTTTTCCAGCCCTGTACAACACACTTCCAAAAGTCCACCGCTCTAAATTACAATTCTGACAGAAAGTAATGAGACAACCTTTAAGATGCAATTCAAAACAAACACCCTTAATATGCTTCATTTAGGATTCTTTCAAGAGACTTCTACAATTGTGGTGGTTTGTTTCATTCTTAAACAACTGCAGTGTGAGAGTTATGAATTATTTGGCAGCTAATGACAATTTCACATTCCTATACTGGTTCCTCTCCCGAGTGTCGTATCTTTAAGACATTCACAGGTCTTTTTAGGATGGTATCGTTTACCATCTCAGGGATCATCACCTTGCCTCCTTTCGCTCATAATAAATGGCCATAGAAGATTTCTGCATATCTGAGCTTCCCGAATGATCTGGTGTGAAATGTGGGTAGACAGTGTTTTTTTATTCTATAGAGAATTTCCTGAGTAGCCGTAGCGAGGCTGGCTTCACTGTAAAAACATGAACACATCATTCCTCTCGCTCCATGCGTGAGGGAACCTGACCCCATCATTCACTACAGAGTCCAGCTGCAGCACTTCACGCTCTGTGTGTGTGTGTGTGTGTGTGTGTGTGTGTGTGTGTGTGTGTGTGTGTGTGTGTGTGTGTGTGTGTGTGTTGAACTGCAGCACTGTGGTGTATTCATAAAGGGAGAACCCAAGACAAGCATCTAATCATCAGTGTTTTGAACTATTGATTTTGCTTGATTGTAGACAAGAGGTGCAGTTACCGCAGACAGAAAGGAGACATACAACGAGAGAGACAAGCAGACAGAGAAAGAGGGGGAGAGAGAGGGAGAGAGGGAGAGAGAGAGAGAGAGGGGAGACAAGCAGACAGAAAGACAGAGAGAGAGAGAGAGAGAGAGAGAGAGAGAGAGAGAGTGGAGACAAGCAGATAGAAAGAGAGAGAGAGAGAGATAGAGAGAGAGTGAGAGGGGTGGAGAGAGACAAGCAGACAGAGAGAAAGAGGGGGAGAGAGAGAGAGAGAGAGGGAGAGCTACAGTAAGATGATAATACTGAATGTGAAATGAACCAAACAAGCGAACAAGACCTACTAGCACGCTTCCACAAAGGGCAATGACATCATCTCTGCACATAACAGAATGAGAGTATAGAGTATAGTCCCTTGGCCACTATAGAGTTCACCCATGATTTAGTCCTCACCACACACTTCACACACCCATTCTCTCACACACACCCACACACGAAGCACACAGAATAAACACAGTATTCACACTCGGTCGGTGCGTCCCTGGAGACTCAAGCTCAGGCTGTCCTAACCACAGTCCCGGCGTTCCCAGATACAGGCTGTCTGGGATCAAGACCACATGCGCCTCTCAACACCTTACACTCACACAGACGCTCAGCTGCTGGGTTCATGTGCACCATCTGGAGATCAACGGGACTTTTACCTGGGAGATGCATGTAGATAAAAGAGTAACACACCTACACACATGCATGCATGCACTGTCACAAACGTGCGTGCACACACAGACACACACACACAGACATACTCATACACACACGCACACACTTGTTCAAGCTAGTGCACATACCAAGTTGTCAAGTAGTGAGTACTGTGTGTACATGTGCATTCCATTTACAGTTATAGGTGCACGCACACACACACACACACACACACACACACACACACACACACACACACACACACACACACACACGCATGCACATGCACACACACAAAGTTCACTGATGCTCCAATCAAATGAGATGAGTGTGCAGAATTGAACAGCTCACCAACAGTGTGTGTGCTCAGACTCTCACCGAGACCTCTTTCTCTGGTCCAACACAAGTTCAGGACGAGGGCTCTGATTAGAAGAGTCTGTCTCTCCTACCACTTCGTGATTGCTCATTACCGAATGAGCACCAGTTATTCCCTTTGCCAGTCTCTACGCGGTTCACCTCACCATTACAATAATAACCTACAATCCATTAGTGGTTACTTATTTCTCTATCTGCCTCTCTGTTTCAACCTCCCCCACCTCTCCCTTCTCTCTCTGTCTGTCTCGCTCTCTAATGAATGTCACCCTGAGGGACACACGGACAGGTTTTTCCTTTTAACACCCTTTACCCCCTGCTGTGGGCCAACACTCTGCCGTCTCTGCCCTGGCTCTCTGATTGGTCATCTCCCTTTCTGTCTCCCGCCTGTCATAATGTTTTTGGTGTGTCGGCACGGGTCATTGGCCGAGGCTCCGCGCCGCCGTGGTAACGGCATCCCGTGTTGACTGACAGATGGTAATAAATGGTGGCAGCCAAAAACAGCGTATGCACAGGGAGGCGCCCTCCAGACCCCCCCGCCCCCCCCAGTCTCCAGCCAGAGGTCAAGGCCCCGTCTGCGGGTCGCACTGGCCAGACTCGTACGCCTCTGCCCCATCTGGGGCCCCCCAGGGACATGGGAGTGTGAGCGTGACCTGCTTGAAGTTTCCAGTAATGCTCACAGACGCTGGAAAGTTGCTCCGAAATGTGCGAACAATTCCGTGATCGCTACAGTAAACAAAATGACATACATAAACATCCAGCCGTCCAGTAGATAGTATTTGCCAGACAGGTAGCCAGTAAGATCTGTTAAACAGTGAACGTCGAGGGAACTGGTCAGGTGTGAAGAGAAATGCTGCCATGGTAACTAAAATAAACTACGATTCAGATTGTGGAGAGAATGAACAAATTAAAGGACATATATTCAAGATTCCAGTGCAACGTCTTGTCCTCCAGTGGTTCTAAACAATCCATCACAGTTTTTCTTGCATTTCAGCCATAACTAGCTGATCCCCCAATCACCCCCAACCCCTCTATCCTACCCGTTCGTTTGAAGAGGATCTCAATAATGATTCCCGAAGTTAAGCTTAAAACCGCCTCCTCCCCCAACACAAAAGACCTCTAGAGCTCAGGCACAAGGGTTTGGGGCTCAGCCCTCTATGGAACCTGTTCTGTAACAATGACTTATGAATGTGGATGGATCTGACTGAACTTCATGTTGGGTGTCACAACTCCTCAAGCTGTCTACGACCATGAGAAGACTACAGCAGTGGGAAGACATTTCACATCCATATTCAGGGGAGGTAATCATGAGGGGGGAGATGTTGGATTGGAAACTTGGCTAGTTTGGATGAAACTTGGCTTGGATGTAGCCTTAGAAACTTTATCTTACTGGTTTTAAACAAGTTAGGATGTAGATATACATATCATGATCTGATTTCTGACTGTGGGAACCAGATCCCTAATCAGACCGGTGGCTGGATGAGAAATGTGGAGGGTTTAAATAATTATGATTCTGAGCTAGCACAGAGAGTGGAGGAAACATGCACACTGGGCTATTTTCATTCTGTCTAATGCAATTCCATCTGGACGCAAAACACTGTAGACACAAGAGAGCCATCAATCATTCAACACACACACAAGCATGCGTGCACACACACACACACACACACACACACACACACACACACACACACACACACACACACACACACACACACACACGCGCACACACACACACACACACACACACATATACACACACACACATACACACACACACATACACACACACACACTCACACACACACACACACATGCACTCTTTCATGCACGCTTTTCTGCATGCACACACAAAGCAGATGGGCATGCAGACAGATACTGCTAACACACACACACACACACACACACACACACACACACAGAGGCTTAGCGTTTCACACATTGAGAGAATTGCCTCCTTCACTGCCTTAAGACTGAAAAAAAAAACCTTTCACCCAGAATTCTGAGACAGCTGTCTTACCATGAGGAAAAGCAGAGGAACACGAGTCCCATCATTTTCACATGCTCCAGCATTCCCGTCACAGTGGAGATATACAGCAAGACAGCAGAACATGAATGCGAGCGTTTGTCTGGTGCTGATAACCTTGCCTTACCAAGCACATGAAGCCCGGTGCAGACACAAAGCATGTGGGAGAGTGATAAAACACGCAAATGTGAGAAGTGATGGATGGTGACAGCAAAAGATGAGAATTTAAACATGCATTCAAGATCTTAAGAGAGTGTGTTTGTGTGTGTGTGTGTGTGTGTGTGTTCACTGGAGGAGACAAAAATATCTTTGCGCTGTCCTAAATAAACATGTTTTGATAACACTCATTCATGATTCTC
>NC_135218.1:5642427-5652427 GCF_052324685.1 Brachyhypopomus gauderio
GAAACTCCATTAATGACCCCCATAATAACTCAGCATCCCCAATAGGAGTTCAAGTCCTTGCTTTCCCTGCTGGCTGTCAGGGATGTGGCCCTGGCTGACGCACTCAGGAATGCTGAAGGGGCCGACTAAGATACGGGTATCTCCACCCTGTCAACTCGCCGACACCACCCAGACAACAGCCAAGTCCTCCCGCAGAGATGAAAACTGACTCGGCCTGGCAAAGAGCCCCCTCCCCCCCACTCCACACACACACACACACACACACACACACACACACACACACACACACACACACACGGGTATATGTTAGTGCTGCATGATGGCGCATGAAAGCATACCTACTAGCAGATCTATTTGAATTCCTGCGAGAATGAGAGATTTGTGTGTGCATGTGTGTTTTACACTTTAATAGCTAAGCAACCTTAACCATAAGCATAATAAGCATAACTCTGTGTGTCCTGTTATTTTGTTAATGTTATGTTATTTTGTTAACAGATATTCTATTGCCTCCAGTAACAACATGTCTTTTGACAGGTTCATCCAAGTCTCGTAGCTGCTCAGGACTTTAGCCATAAAGACAAATGTGCCACAGCTGTCCTAGACTCGTGTAAAAGAGTGACTATAAAGTGCTAAAGTGTCTAGATTGACTACATCTATGGCCTCAACACTTGGGCACAGGAAGATAAGAGGGAGCAAAGTCCTCTTTGGCTGAAAACTGTTTTAATAGTTGTAATAGTTGTTAAGGGAGTTTGTTTACATAAAATGAATGAATGAATGAATGAATGAATGAATGAATGAATGAAAATAGCAAAGAAACGTGTTTGAGCTTTTCTCTCTCTCTGTGCGGGTGTATATATTAAGGTTTTCATCTGATGGTTTCATGTTTTTCAGACATCTTTCGGTTAGACTTTGAAGCCAGACAGCATTAAAAGTCCTACCTTACAAGAAGCACGTCTCATATCAGCCATCATTTATATCTGCCTCCTTTAGTAATAGTGCAATTCAATGAAAATCTCCAGACATCTTATGCAAGAAATGAATGACTACAAAAGCGAAGCTGAATTGCCCCTTGTGAGTATGTAATAGCAGGTCCTTCTCTGTGTACTTTGGCACAGGTATTGGTTAAACGGACTATACCTTTACTTTCTGTGATGACTGACAAATTAGGCAGAACCGAATAAGCAGGAATATGAGAAAGGATGGAAAGCAAAATAAGACCAATAATAGAAAAATGTTAGCCATTACGACACTGAAAAGCCCTGGTATAAATGACTCGGTACGCAATAAAAGAGACTAGCATGTCTAATGCCTTCTGAAGTGAATGTTGCACGTGGCCCATTATAGCAGCTGCTTTGTTTTGAGTGTGTCTCGTGGAGCATCAGAATGAACAACTCCCAAGCAGCAAACTGGCTAGCAAACACCAAAACGCCACAGACGAGGCTTGTAGCTCTTTTGACATGAATGTTCCATGTTGGCCTGTTTTAACAGCTTCTAAGCAACTTCTGTTATTTAATCTTAATGGAAATGTCAACACTGCAAGCTCTATGTTGGGACTGCAGATGTATTCAACAGCATCTAGAAATACTGTAACTACAACAATAACAATACAATATTGTACTTTAATAAAAAGGTGTCTAGGAGAAGGAAACTATGAGACAGTCACAACAGAGAGCAAATGCCAAGTTAAGGTCAGAGCCCGGAGTCTGACTGGGCCTCCAAGCGTCATGTTAAAAATACAGTAAACTCTGTAAAATGAGATGTGAGAGGGGAACACATTCTTCAACATAAGCAACATTTCTAGACAGCTGCCTGCAAATATACTGGCTCAGAGTGTGGTAACCGACAGCTAAACTCAGCACTTTAGACACAATCCCAAATAATTCTGAATTCTGAATACAATTAGAGTGGAAGTCTCGAACCACATGAACAGCAGCTATGGGAAGGAAGCCTACCCATGATGTTTAGTGCTATAGGACGAATAACCCGCACACACCTGCGCCGTTTCCAGACAGAACCATGTTAAGTAAGACTCGGTTGTGCATGGGCCTGAAACAGGGCTAATAATATAGGCTTGTGTTTAAATCGGCCACGTTCTCTGCCAGAAATCTATGCTCAGTCGTTAAAGTATTGTACCGCAGATTTGAAGAGGATTTAAACAGTCTGGAGGCATACTCATAGACCAAAACGATCGCAACAACTTCGAGTTTGGGAAAGTCATAAATCAAAAACGCCCATAGAGAGAGAAATCAGAGTGGCTTCATCATAAGGAGTGTCTCTTACCTTTGAAGGACAGGTACACCCGGGGAACAGATAGAGGAGCGAGAGGGGAAGACGGGTTGCCTCGGACGGAGAGGTCTGAGAACAGAGAGACCAGAAAGGTCCCCAAGAGCAAACTCCCCATCCTCTGCATGGCCATCTCTCCAAGCACACGCGGTAGCGCAGAAACAGCCCTACGCGGAGAAAAGGCCACGGAGCGATAATTAAACACACATTTTAGACTCCATTGAGTCCGAAAAGGGTTGATCATTAAAGTTTAGTCATTCTTTGCCCTCTGTAAGAGGCACGGGAGAGGCGAGCATCCCACACAGCCTAACACGCACCGCCAGACTTTGCGCACGCAGAGTGCGTCTAATATTGTAGCGCAGCGGTATCTGCATTTCAGTGGCTGTAAGATCGTGCTGGAAATGCCCGCTAGTTGAGACCAGTGCTTTAAAATACCAAAATATAGCCACGTATAACATCTCGCTGCTAAGTTTTTGCCTCCACTATGTACAACACGCGTTCATAGGCGACACATGATGCTTCTGGACCGACGCGCAGCAGCGAGCGCATCATTTTCTTAAAATAAACACAAAAACATCCAAACGACAAACAATACCACAATCTACCACCAACACGTTCAGTAATTGAGTTCAGATGTGCTTTTTTGGAACAATAATTTATGTACTGTTTAAAGGAACAAGAATATGATAACAATAAAATTAACCCCGTATAGGGAACACAAACGTAAAACAGGCCATGGTAACATTTGTAATAATTCCTTTAACTAGTCTGTGTATAGTTGTAGACAACGTGGAATAACGTCAGAATTCACCTGGAAATTATCCGAAGTTTATCCAAATATTAAGACCATTTAGAATCCAACGAACAGAATATTCCGGTGGGACGCACCCTGTTTTCCAGTCAAAAGTAAGGAGTCCGTCACAGGTCCGCAAAGCTCTCCTACACTCGGACACTTTTACCCGCGCTGCCGGTCCACGGATTCGGGCGAAGTGCGCAAAACGCGCTGCGGTCGGGCTCGCTGGTGGGAGCGCGAGGCGCAGCTGTGCGGAGGTCCGCCTAGGGGAGTGTGTTGGCAGGTGGATGCGGCGCGCGCGTCCTCACGCGCGTTACTCCCACTGGGCGGAGACACAGCTTAAGAGTAACGCCCATTTTAAAACGCCACAATGGAACAATTAGTGATCGCGAAATCAAATTCAAAATGTAAACACGACGTGATGGCGATGCGGAGCTTATCTACAGCAGATACACACGCTAGTGTGGAGTAAGGAGGAGTAAGGACGAGTAAGCAGGAGTAAGCAGGAGTGAGGAGGAGTAAGGAGGAGTAAGGAGGAAACCTCGCTGTGTCTCCTTCTCCCACAGAGACGCCCACGCGTTGCGCTCGCTCCCAATAGTACCGCTTAATGTTCAAATATTAAAATTCCCAACACTGGACTTTTGTAGCCAGAAACAGTGGCAGCAAACAATTATGTTTCGTATTCAAGTTCAAGGAGAACAAATCACACGATGTTTAAAACTGCCCCCCCAATATTCTGTGTGAAGGTTCGTTTGGTGTGATCAGTTCGTACTGAGGGGAACCTACAATATTACGCAAAATACTTGGCGAACAATTCAGAGCGCAATGCGGGAACCCAGTATAGCTCAACGTTTGGATAATTTTTATTTGCAGTGTAAAATTATTTTAGAAATCATTAAAGCTTTTAATAATTAACGACACCCTGACACGTGCCTCGTCTAATTCTGCCAGGAATAATTTTCGACTGGTAGGCACTGCCAAAAATACTCAGTGCATACGGCGAATCAAATGTTTCTAGCAACGAGTTGCAGGTAATTGCAACAGAAGTTTTCTATTGCATTGTAGATGTAACTCGCTAGACGCTGATTTTTTCGCAGAGGTCTAAAGTACATTGTGGTCTCAAAGCCCCTCGTTGTTTTTGCGCAACGGCGAAGCGGAGCCCCAGCGTGAAAGAGTTGTGTAGGGACTGAGTGCGTGCGGGCGTGCGTGCGTCTGTACGATGACAGCGCATCTCAGTGCATTGCCAGGGCAGGCTTGTGTGAGCAACTCACGCTTGTCCAACGAGATGCCAGTCACAAGCATTTCTTGGGTTGGATTAACTAAAGAAAACACACACACACACACACACACACACACACACACACACACACACACACACACACACATATACACGCACGCGCACGCACACACACACGCAGGCACGCACGCACGCACACACACACACACACACACACACACACACACGCGCGCGCACACACACACACACACACACACACACACACGCACGCACACACGCACGCGCACACGCACACGCACGCGCACACGCACACACACACACACACACACACACACACACACACACACACACACACACACACACACACACACACACACACACACACAGAATCTTGTCCAAGATCTTGCTTGCTTGTTCATGTCCAGTATCATAACATTTAATCAGAGAGAGAGAGAGAGAGGGGGGGGGATATTTGTCTTTCAAGTCAAGAGGGCAAGGGTGTGTGTGTTTTTATATCACAGTACTCCTTTAAAGTCAGTTTTGAATGCAGCTTGTCCCTGTGTCTGATGTTGCTACTGCAATCTTTCCTTTTAACTATACAAATCTTAATATACATGACATATAAAATGATTGACTTCTCATTAATTCTATTCTTTTTCACAGTATTCAAACGTTATCATTATTTAAACTATTCCACAGGAACTAATTCAAAAGTATAAATAACTCCTGCGGTCAATGAACCACAAAATAGGTGTAAGACACAATCGGAATATTCTTCACTTTCACAGCTGATTTCTGTGCTTTTGAAGCTGGAATATAGGTGCCAGTGTGAGTGTGTGTGTGTGTGTATGCCTCTCAGATAAGAGGGAATTGAATAAAAGCCAAGTAGACGGTAAGATGAGGGGGTGTCCTTTATCCAGCAGCTGAGTATCTGCTGGCGCTGTACGTGTGCAAGAGACGCTAAACGAAAGTGGCAGAAGTCTTCAGGAGCGTCGCGATTCGCCCGTGTTTCAAACGCAATGGCGGGGTTGCAAAATGATCTCAGCACGAGATCAAACTGAGCCGCAGACAAAGCTGCCCCACTGCGCGTGTGCGAGCGAGAACGTCTCGGTCGCGCTGCAGTGCGCGCGCGTTGGACAGACTGCGCAACGTCACGCGCGCACAACAGGTGTGAAACGCGGAGCCGACGACACTCGCGCGCCAGCCGAGGCAATTACCACCCAGAGCTCACTAAAGTATCTTATTATTATCTCGGTTAAAGGAGAACAGGGATCAGTGCGAGAGCTGGTCACTGTCTGTTTTATGCTCACTTAACTATAGATAGCCTGAGTGTTTGGGAAGACTCCACATTAGACATTCAGTCTATGCTGTATCTATGTGATCTTTGTGGGACATGTCTATGTAAAGGGCCATTACCTCGTTATGTACCTGTATGATCTTTATTGCTGATAGATTACACGAATAAGTGCAGTGCAGAAAGTGCAGGCGGCTCAACAACTCTGGTGCTTCTTAATAAGTGAATTGCGTTCTGCAACCCCTCCCCCCAAAAGACTCTCCAAAATCCAATTTACAATCTAGCCAGATGCAGCACAATTTAGATCGAATCCAAATGAGGCTTAAGGTGAGAGAGAACTTCGGCCCCTCCCCTCAGATCTGGAGGAAATTAGATTTGACAGTAAGTGCTATCCCATAAGTGGGCTATCCCTGCTTCTTCAGATCACTCCGGTCCAACGACGGCTAAAGGCGTAGGATCTGGAGGAGGAAGCTTTATTAGCCAGGAGACAGTTGTACCATTAGGCTGTCGGTTAGTGATAGCTCATTGGAAAACGCTGTAGTCTTTTGTGGGTTCCACCAAAATTAGGAGGAAGGAGAATGTGACAGGAAAGAATACACGGAGTGTGTGTTGTGTCAAAGGCCAGTGACACTTTTATTGGTTGGTACTGAAGTGGGAGGTGCCCTACGTGTGCGCTCAAAACTGATTGGCTGACCGATTGGTTCATAATTGTCAACTGTAGGTATTGGACAGTGCGGTGCAAATTCCTAACAGACACACAACCAATCAGAATCCTAACACAACCTGAAGGATTTGTATCAGTCGTGGAAGAACACAAATCCTGAAAATGGGACCAAAATGGCGACATAAGGCTGAAATCTGTAAGGGCGCTACAACTCAATCAAGGTCAAGTGAAAGGAGCGCATGACTTTATAGTTGATGAATTTCCTCTAGATCATACGGCACGCACAGTGAAGTCAATGACTGTAGCAGACCTGCGTGGTCGTTTGTAACTGTGCGTGACAGGCGTGACCACTGTTCGCTTCACCACAAGCAAAGGGGCTACGGGGTTAATAATAGTGGGCGGACTCAGATGTGATTTATGGTCCCCTAAATCCAGCTCTCTTTTAAACCTGCGTAGAGTGGGGTTGAGAATTTCTTAAGGTGTGAGACACGTGATAAAGTCACTATATTGTATGGGTGTACAGTGCATTTTCTGGAGAAGGGCTTGTTTTGAGCGTACTGCTTTAATGCTATTGCAGGGGATGGGTGGGAAAAGCATTGCCCAGGGGGAAGTATTAACAGAGCTGTGTGAGAGCTGTGCATTCAAATAGCTGTGTGAGAGCTGTGCATTCAAATAGCTGTGTGAGAGCTGTGCATTCAAATAGCTGTGTGAGAGCTGTGCATTCAAATAGCTGTGTGAGAGCTGTGCATTCAAATAGCTGTGTGAGAGCTGTGCATTCAAATAGCTGTGTGAGAGCTGTGCATTCAAATAGCTGTGTGAGAGCTGTGCATTCAAATAGCTGTGTGAGAGCTGTGCATTCAAATAGCTGTGTGAGAGCTGTGCATTCAAATAGCTGTGTGAGAGCTGTGCATTCAAATAGCTGTGTGAGAGCTGTGCATTCAAATAGCTGTGTGAGAGCTGTGCATTCAAATAGCTGTGTGAGAGCTGTGCATTCAAATAGCTTAATCCTTATCACATGCAGGCAATTTCAATCATTCAATTAATTTAGTGAATTTTAATATTTAAAGGTGATTTATTTCATGCCCAAATATGGGCTAACATTCGATTATATGCAAACACACACACACACACACACACAAATGCAAACACACACACACACACACACACACACACACACACACACACACACACACACACACACACACACACACACACACACACACACACACACACACACACACACACAAGCAGATCGCCTCTGGTGAATTTAATGATAGAACACGTGCTCATTCCTCAACCGCGACGCAGGAGCTGTTACCTTTCCGCGTGATAAGACGTTAAAAAATTCACAGCTTCCACTGCTACTTTCACCAAGGCAACCCAACGTTCATTAGCATTTAAATGGGAAAAAGATAACACAGCAGTCGGCTGTGAGTCGTACCTTCCACACTGAGCCAGCGAACTTCAGCAGGACTTTTCATTTGAAAGTCCTCTTTCCAACAGCTGTTTCACATACCCCCCGAGAAAAGACCACATCCAATACCTGTAGCCATCTGGAGGTACAGAGGACTCTATGATATAACCGCATTATCAAGGTAAGCATAGATATGTATGGGCACATTTAACGCTGAACACAAGGAATCATTTTCACTTCTACATACGAATCAAACTTATGAACATTCAGTATAAATATAAGTATATAAGTATATAAGTAGAAAGATAAGTATATCTGAATGAATTATACACTCACAATATCCATTAAAGTACTCAATAAACATTTTACACAGGTTTTTCCCATTCAGAAAATCAGGTGTGCGTCAGTCCTTGCTATAAAGCAACAGGGGTGTATGTGCATTAAAGGCCTGGTGCAGATTTTAGGTGGAACCCAAAGACTCATGGGGTAGTTGTGTCCATATGTCCCTGACCTCGTCTCGCCCGACTAGACAAAAGGCAGGAGAGGTTGCTAGCAAGAGACGCTGAGTTATTCTTCTGCTATGTGCTCCACTGACCTCCAAACCCCTCTGACAGTGACAATGAGTCATTAAAGAGCCATTTAAAGGGGGCTTAAGGAGATATAATGCCAGGCCTGTTGGACTATGCAGCTCCACACGTATGTTTTACATTTACATTCATGGCATTTAGCATACGCTCTTTATCCAGAGCAACGCATAGAAGTGCTGTAGTTGGAAGTCAGAAAAGTGTCCTTAGCTAATACACTAGTGCTGCTCCATCTGCAGGTTTATTTCAGTTAGTCATTGTCTTTTGTTGGTCTCTGTTATAGTGAGACTTGCGTCCCGTGTAGAAGGATCAGGATATTCAGCTACCGGGACGGGCTGCCCGTGTTTGAGCAAAAAGCTTTTGAAGTTCCATGATATGGTTGCTCATGTAATAATCTGCTCATGCTCTTCTAATAAAGTGTTCATGAAAGTATTTCCAATAGCCTTTGAAAGCACCATCTTGGAACATGGACATCAGTATAAATATTGAATTGAAATAATCTATTCCCCCCTTGATCAGGTAGATCGGTAGAGAATGAGCATGAGATTCCCATTTCATCAGATCTTCTGGGTTTGGATATTACAAGCAGTAAGCCAGTCCCATGACAAGCGTAATATGGCCTGCACATGAGAACTGTGTTTGATCCCTGATCATTACAAAAAAGTGACATGAATTACTGCACCATTACAGCAAAAGTGATTTTGAGGGAATACTACTGTACCCTGTATTACTCCTGACTAATCATCCATATATTTAATTTGTTTATTGTATTCTGGATGGTTTATGCATCATCATTTCTGTCTCACTTGAGATCTGTTTAATATCACAAAGGGATTTTACGTGACAGTGGAATGCACCGTGTATGTACAACAATGGACTGGAAATCGAACAAAGTAATGCCTTTACCTCCAGTATAACGCCATCATTCTTACTTCAGCAGACGCATATGGATGTAATCAGGGCACATTTGAACCGGGTGTCTCCAGAACAAAAACAATAGCTTCGTTTTCGAAATGCCCCCGCATCCGTCTTATAGAAACGCTCTTCTCACAAATGTGGCCGGCTGGGTTGTGTAATCTTCTTCCTGTCAAAGCTGGCTGCCTGAACCCCGAGTCAAACCCTGTTACGGATCGTTGTCCCCACCAGAAAACCACAGACGGGCCCCCATTTGGACCAGAAAACGAGTGTGTAGTGAGCAGACGTGTTCTACGTCCAAGCTGTAGACGCCATGGACAGAATATCACGCTTTAATGACGTGGGAAATGGAGCGAAGACAAGAAGGACTCCACTGAGCTAAACCCAGGGTTTAAGAACCAGAAAAACATGGTTAAGTCATTTGGCTCCATGGGGGTGGACGGGTGTGGGTTGAGGAGTCCCTCTTCAGTTGGGATCAGAAGAATAAAATTTGACAAGATGTGAAGCCAGGAAATACTGACACCGCAGTGTATGTGAACTCACATGTTATAAAGTACAGCACATTATAGATTTTAAATGTGTTTGACTGTGTATTATGTATTATAAAGCAGGAAGGTGGGCTATCACCTAGATTCTTCACGTAGGGTATGTTCAACACATAATCGAAACTGATGTTTACGGAGGTTATGAAGAAGCAACGGAATATTTATTACCATTTAGTGGAAAGTGTTCTAAATCATCTGCACAATTTACACTAAAGTTTTCAGTGCTGGCAAAACTTGTATTGAGGTGAAATATATCATGCCAAAAAATCCT
>NC_135218.1:5657427-5749927 GCF_052324685.1 Brachyhypopomus gauderio
CCCAGAAAGAGGCCCCAGTGAAACGCTGGGACACGAGCGGCTAATAAGTCAGGCCGGTGTTAGATGTTTCACATCAGACAATGACAAAGCAGCTTTAAAAGCTTTCCAGGTCTGGTGTACTAATGAGCTAAGGGCAAGAGTGGAAGAGAAGTCCTTTAACGTGTTCGTAATGACCACTGGCATAATTATCCGCCATCTGTCAGCATTCAATGTCCTTCTTCAGTGACCTCAAAGAAATCACACAAAACAAAAACAAGCACAATTTGCAATTTATGAGTCACTATTGAAAACAGTGTTGGACTGTGCGCTATATTTAGTGATTATTTAACATCACAAACCTATAAAAAACATTTTGAGTTGATTTCTCGTTATTTTTCATTTCAGATAATAATTAATATTAATTAAGAATGGCTGCCAAAACAATTCCAGTAAATGATCTGAATGATTATGAAACCTTTTCAAATTCCCATTGTCACTAGGGGCATGTATTTATACAAATGTTGCTTCAGAAATTTTCTATACATGGCAGACAGCCATTTTGTTTTGTTTATTGATATCTTATGCTCACACTCTCATTAGCATCACGAGATGACATGGTAATCAAAATGGTTCCCCCACGGGGCTCTACCATGAGTCAGATCTTGATATGAACTTTTGGGACACCCTGAACTGATGCTGCTATGTTACATTTGTGCTTAAGCAACATTCATTATCTTAATTGCCTGACGGGGAGAAAAGAGACACACAGACAGACAGGCAGATGGAGAAAGAGAGAGAGACACACAGACAGACGGGTTGAGAATGAGAGACACAGATAGACAGGCAACTTGAGAAAGAGAGAGAGACACACACAGGCAGGCAGGTTGAGAAAGAGAGACACACATATAGACAGGCGGATTGAAAAAGAGATGCACAGACAGAGACAGGTGGATGGAGAAGGAGAGAGACACACACACCCAGACAGACAGATTGAGAAAGAGACACACTGATGCATGGATTGAGAAAGAGACACAATGACATGTGGATTGAGAAAGAGACACAATGACTTGTGGATTGAGAAAGAGACACCCTGACATGTGGATTGAGAATGAGGATATCTGAACTGCTGGACTCAAACATTCTTCCCATGATAGTGATGAAGGTAATGAGAGTTGAAGGCTAGGGCTAAAAGAATGAATGCTTAAATTTTTAAGGCGGCTATGATTTGAAACAAATTGCACTGCTTAAATATTATACACTCAAGAGTGACTGTTATACGGAGCACCTGTTTTGGTATTATGAAGTGCTATGTGTCAAGTTAATTTAATTAACGATGATTAAATCTCCATTAACTTCCACATACAATCTGATAACTATGACCTCACACTTATTTAAGTCTCACATATGCACACGCATACCCACACATGCACATTTACACACTTGGCATTTGCTTTAAATAGTGACTAGTATCAGGGGAGCAGCTGTGATGTAAACAGTGTCATGTGGCCTGAGGTGTCTGCCCGACCTCTCTGATCCTGTGGACATAACGAGGTGAACCCGCGGGGACGCTGCTGACCACTGCAGGACACCCACTGTACTCTCCCCACACTGAGTGAGAGTTCACTAACTCTGCCACTGACACCATCGTCTTCTCCATGTAAATCAGTATTCTGCAATAACTATTAAGAACAAAAGGTCCATTTCTGTCTGGGGATTTTATTTTTACTGCTCATTATTCTGGTGTGACTGGGGAGAGGAACTGCGTGTGCTGTTTTACAGTATGGTTTAAACTATAATGGCCACCGTGGTAACAGCCATTAGCAAGGCAGCGATTCAGTCATCACCATTACAAAGTGTCCTGCTCCCAGGGCCGGACAGCCATTACCATGTTAGGCAGTGAGCCGGTCACAGATAACATTCAGAACTGAATGTGACAGGAATTTTTTTGTTGAAGGCTTGTTTTTCTTGTTTTGGGAGGGGGGAGGAGGTCTTAGCGTCGAATTATTTCTCCCTTTATCCTTGTCGATTTTCTTTCTTATTCCTTTGTAAAGCAACCATCCATCATCATCTGTTAGTACACTGACATTTCGCTGGGAATTTCATTAACAGATCCGAACCACCTGGGCTTTCAGTGAATACATGAAAACTCAATGAGATTCGGTCCTCTCGTCTCCGCCAGCCAGACCGAGCCGAGAGACAGGCATGTGGACGGCGGGAGGGAGGGTGGACACAGGGACAGCAAGACAGGGAAGGCAAGCGGGTCCCACCTGTGTGGCCAGGTATGGGGAGCGCTGCGGGCTGCCCTCAGGTAACCATCCACCCGGCCCCATCACACGCTCCATCTATGGACTCCACCCACCAGAGGAACCATGGAGCAGAGAGACAATTAAAAGGTATTGCAAGACGATCCGACACCACACGCGCAGACACACACACACACACACACACACACACACACACACACACACACACACACACACACACACACACACAGGCACACACGAGCAAGCTCATCACAAGCTCTCAGAGCGGCTCCTCGTAGATTGTGTTTCCATAGAGACAGAGGGGCGAGCGTTTCGGTGAATAGAGGGTGAGACAGGAAGGGTGAACACTGGTGAGTGAGACTCTTTCAAAGGGCCTCTGAATCCACACACACACACACACACACCTCAGCTTCCCTATCAAAGTCCAGCAGAGTCCAAACGAATGGTGAATACACAACGTTGCATTTCCACCCATGCATTATGATGTTCTGGACCAAAGATGTAATGTATATAAAAATATTTGCCATTATAGGTTGTGAGCAATAATAATAATACATGAACTGACAATAAGGTCTGTTTGAGCACATGATAATCTAAGTCTACTCTGTGACCCAGTACTACTCACAAGTCGCTGGCTGTTGAGGAGGATATTGGATATCCTCTAAAATAGAACCTATGGCTCCAATAACTTCCATAACCTTGAGAGTGGCCTTGATCTGACTGGTATGATGCCAAGAAAACAACCCTAAAAATATAAGAGAATCTCAGCTCTCTCCCAGAGCACTTCACCAATGGTCAAGTGTCCCAGTGTTCACCATTCATGGCAAATGTCATGTACGGGCAGAGCCCATATTCATTTAAATGACCATAAAAACCCCATAGTTTAGGAAATTAAGCAGCTTACAATTTCTCTAATCACCTTTTTAGCAGATTGCTTTAGTTTTCAAATCAGGGATTTCAAGGTCAAGACTATTGCACTGCTCATGAATTATTTATGGCCGATTTTTATTTAAGTTCGACTGATTTTTTTTCTTTGTTTTGTTTTGTTTTGCTTTGTTTTATTTTTTTGTATTAAATAAATGCATAGCATTTACACATTTCCAATACTTTTTACAACCACTTAAGTTGCAATATAAATAACATTACTTGCTCCTCAACTAGCTAAACTGGCAATTAAATTCTTAAATAAAAAATCACTTACCTATTTTAATATTATAAGCTGGATATAAAAGTGTCACAGTAATGATTTGCATTTTAAAGAAACAATATTTAACAGTCCAACTTTTAAATATTTTAAATTCATAAAAGAAATTCATATAAGAAAATAATATATGTTAATAACATACCCCAAAAAAACCCCAAAAAGTTACATCTAAATGAAAATGCCATGGTTAGTGGGGTTTCCGTGGGAAAGTGAACCATAAAACTCGAGCATGATGGACACGTTTATGTAAATCTAAGTCAGCATCAATTCACAGGACAGTTAAACTAAAGGTCTATACAGGACTTACATCAAAGCTCCATATATATCTTTTATAAAATTGATTGCAGTGACATTAGATTTAAGTATATAATTGATGTGTGATGATAGATTGTAGTATATTTCAGAGAATACCATATCAGAAAAGCATTTTCTTGATCAAATATTGCAGATCCAAATGAACCATTAAATGAACCTTTGGTTGGATCCTGCATCATCTACAACCAAAAGCAGTTAGTCATAACATGATGAATTCCAGCACTTTGTTTGTAATTGGTTTTGTTTCTCTGTTATCTCAACCATAGCTGTGGTCTGTCTGAATTACTGCTGTTAATGATGGTTGAGTAATAGGCAAGTGTTTTGGTCTCTTTGCTGTTTTAAGCTAATTTTATGGACTCATCATTTTGACTGGCTTGGTGAGTTTTCAAGTTTTCAAATCTCAAATGATTTGTGCTGAAAGACTTGGATTCCGCTTCTCCTCGGGTGACCTTTTCATTACAGATATTACAGATGGCACTTCTGACTTCCTCATGACATATCGTGAAATATTTCCAAACAGCAGACATTTGGCTTTTGGTGTCTCAGCAGCATGCAAGCAGACTGTTATACTGACATTATTTATATCAAATCAAACAAATATGAATTCAGCATCATAAGTAGTCCAGATCATGGCAGATACCAATCACACATGAAATCCTGAAAAAAATGTTGAAAAGCCTTTCGCTCTTGCTCCACTGAATTCCTTTTGACCTTGTTCTGCTGTGTAATTGATGTCCTAAACACCCAAATTCAGACCTGTATAACTTCCATGGAGAATACTGAATAGACCAGTGTATTCTTGAAGAAGGGCTGCTGTTATGGAATAAACCTTTGAACATTTCATTCTGGAGGATTCATGGTTGACCAGATTACAGTGCAGACTATCCTTAAGGGTGGCCATCTGTTCAGGAACTGCTCGAAACATTTCTCCACCTTTGTTTCCTGGGTCACATCTGAGGGATTTTTCACTGACCAGATGTTTGGACTACCCAGAATACAGACTACACTGGGTTTCCATAGGGGAGAATTGACTTCAGGTTGTATAGTTTAATGCCTTAGGTGAAAGTTGCAATTTCTACTAATATGAAAAGACATTTGTCACATGTACTGTGCAATATTCTGAAGGTCAGAATTTGGCTTTCAACTACTGCCGGCATAATGTGTTTTATAAGGTTCAGAGTTGAGAATTGCCAAACGTGTTGTTAAAGCAAAGATGGAAAGGTTTGGGTTACTACATAGTAGAACGTTTTGGTGGGGTTGCCACTACTAACATTAATAAGACTTTGGGTAACTAGATCTTGAGAGACCGAGTCCTTGGACCAGTTTCATGGACATGCCAGAGTATGTTATTACATGTCCAAAGAAGCAGGAAGTGCAAGAACCTTGGCACAGTATGGGAACCTGGTCTGGCCTGGAATAGCATGGAAATCTAGAAAGCACATAGGACAAAGGTCCAATAATGTTTCAAACGTAAGCACAAAAATATTCATCTGCTTGACTTCAGTTTCATCTGGGATGTCATGGCCAAGTGTTTCAGATCCTTTGGCTCAGTGTTCATACCGGCAACCTGATGCAGTCCAGTGAAGAAGAGGGCAGTGCTATCACAGAGTTTACGTTTGAAAATGTGTCCTTCTTTTAAAACTGTGTCATCGGAAAATCGGAACCTGTGGTTCCTGAAAGAGGGAACGTTCCTGTAGAAAACACAACTGCTGCTGACCCCGAGGCTAAATAAATGGTGTGGTTTGAAATATGGGTAAATGAGTTCCTTTATCTCACACAGACCAAAGAAATTCACCAGCAGATGTTAGTGGAGCATTGGTGTATTCGCTGAATTGCACTGACCACAGAGGATATAGCCCTTGACCTTTAACCCCAAACTGTTGCTCGTTGTCTGGTTCGTGTTCCCATGGACGTTCACGTAGACAGGCAGCACAGACAGGATTAATGAAGGAATGGAGGTTCGGTTTCAGCACAGCGTGGTGGGAAGGGACGGCTCCTGCTTGAAAACAACTTGTCAGTGATGAGGTTTGTGCCCTATTCATTTTGTCAGGGCAAAGCAGGGATCGAAAAGTACATCTAGAGAGTAATTAGATGAGACGAGACAGAAAGCAAACCTTTGCTTTGAGTTAAACCTGGAGAGAGGTGCATATCTACATGATTTATAATCTTCTCCATGCTTGGTAGAAGACACTCTAGTCCACAAGGACTAGAGTCAATATCAGTCAGGTTCATTATCTGGGCTGGACTGTTAATGTTGATGAGGGTAGAAATGTCCATGTGCCTATATACTGGACAGGTCTTCCTTGAAAAGTCCCATTCATTTTCCTGACCTCTCGAGGATTAGTGACAGTCTTATAGTTTCTGCCCAAGAGCATTCAAAAGAGTGCAAAAGAGTGACATCGTTCACACATTCACACCATCTCTGGAGGTATATTCAGAGTGAAAGGGTCAAGTGTTTATGAGAATTCTAAAGATGTGTTTAGTTCTTGTCACATAGTGTATCATTGTTAGCTCTGAAGTCTTTAGTCCAAGCAACCATTAAATAAAATTCACTTAATTTTAAATATTCATGCTTCTTATCTATTATTCTGGACTTTGGAAAGTATTCTCTACATGTTCACTGTGATCCATACACATATGTACAACACATAAGAATGTGTTCCTACAACTTCTCAATCGGCATTTGTCAGCATCCTTGTGCTGTGTGATAGTTCCTCCCTTGGGTAAAGATATATCTCATTCCCAAATTCTTCACCTTGCCCAGAGCCCAGAGTGTCAGTAATGTCAGGCTCAAATAGCAATGCTTTTATTTCCTGCTATCCCCCCCCCCACCCCACCCCCAATGAGCCGATTCCCTCCTAATGTGTCTCACATGTTCCTTCCAGTGTTTGACATTGCTGTCTTTGCTCGACTTCCTTGGGGATGTTTACACAAGAGCTCAGGTTTAAGTCTTCTCACTGCCTCCCATTCAGTCCACCAGCAGGGAGAGAGACACAATGAGCATCGTTTACCCAGAGAATGAGTTTCTTTCCTCCAGAGAGGACAGGACGGACAGCCACCAATCACAATGGGCATCGTCTTGTAAAGAACAGCACAACTGTGTGCTGTGGGGATAAGTGGAATTTTAAAACAAACTTCCAGTCCAATTTCAGTCCCCACTGGTTCAGTGGGGACAGACGCACAGCTGTAAACTAGAAATCCAGACAGTATTAGGTGAGAATTTTATGCAAACTAACAGAAGCTCTCAGTTGATTGCAACAGACTCTCATAATCTCCGTCATCACTAGTTGATTACTTTTACAGGCAATTACAAGTGGATTACTACAGGCAATAAATTCTCATTTGACATGCACAAATTACACGGATTCAACTGCACCCCCCAGTTCCCCAGGGAAACGATCAGCAAGCAAATGAATAATCATTGTAATACATTATATTTGTACCTCATTACATTAACTGCAACCTGCACCTCTGGTGTCAGTCATCTTCATACAATTCACAAAAACCCAAGAAGCCACTGAAGCAGTTTTTTTTATTGTTGTTTTTAACTATGTTTACTATACCTTGCCAATGGGTTTTAAACCTGGCCTCTGCTTGTGGTACCGAGCTGGAGGAAATGACTCTCAACACAATGGCATCTCCGTAGGGAAGTGATTAATTATGAGATCATCTCGCAGGGCCCATCATGCTGGGAGGACACTGTGGGCACGGCTCCCCTAGCCCCGGGAGACAGGCGTCACACCATTACACTCACGACAGGAACCCTGGTGGAATTAAACGGCCAGCGTCGGAAGTTCAAAGAGTTCCAAGTTGTGACTTATGGTCTGTACATCCTTCGTTGAGCGTTCGTCTCTGTGATGGGCTTGGTCATGACAGCGGGATCCTCTTTGATGGGATGTACACTAGACTAGACTCGGACTAAAACCGCCTGACCAACGACTCTGGTTTGCTTTTGTTCTTTTTTCCCTCATGTTCAGCATTTTCGGTGTATCTCACTGACCTCCTTTACAACCAAGATTTATTTTTAGCGTTTTATAAATGGCACAGAAATGAGGATTTGATGGATTTATTTTCCTTCTTAATTCAGGATTATTTTAGGAATAATATTATCATGCATTTGGGATTATGGGAGTAACATATCAGGTAGCCTGTGCGATCTCATGCTCAATGTGTCCATTTAGGTTAATCATGAGGTTGGCTAAATTGGCATATATATATTCCAACACAGAAGAGAACCATGTTGCAGGCACAATTAAACTATGTATTCCAAACAATACACAGGCCAGCATTTATATATGGTAAGTATAATGTTAAATATAGGATGAAATTAACGTGGAACTTAAGCCTCTAAGGTTATTTTCTGTACAGAAGGCAGCACAATACAGCAAATGACAGATTGTCTCTTGTTATTGCATGTTTCAAAGGTAGTACTTCTGTCTTTGGACCAAACTTGCTAACATTACTTTTCTATTATCAAATCATAAGCATGGAGAGCCAACTAGGAAAAAGAAAAAAATATTGGAGCTGTTCGCAAAATCTCCAGTTTCTACAAGATACAACTGGAAACATAAAACATTTATGATGTATTATGTTGCATAAAATTTCAGGTTAAGACACCACAGATAATTATAGATTAGTAGTCCAACACCACTAAAATGGAGACAGACAACTAATGATATTTCCCAGAAGAAACATTTTAGAGGACTTATATGTTAAATATGTTACTCAATATATACACCATTCCCCAGTAGCCCACATCAGAATATGTATTATGTTACAAAACTGTCAAAAGAGCCACCAGCACCATCTTTTTAATCCAGGCCTACCAAGTTTTAACCCAGACCTATCACATTTGAACCCAGGACTGGTATGTTTTAATACAGGCCTATCACATTTTAACCCAGACCTAGTACAATTTAATCCAGGTTTACTACATTTTGAGGCCGTTTCAAACACAGACAATAGCAGCAGAAAAGCATGCATCGTGTCTCTGGTTCACAACATCTCGCTATTTGAGTGGCGTGAGCATTGTCTAAGGGTCGCCTGAGACAGGTCGTGGCTGACCTTGCTTGTCAGATCGCTTCTCCCCTTGTTGTTGAGTGGGGAATGGGAACCCTGGTTTGTGAGCTGAAGAGTGTCACAGGGGAAATTCAGTGATAATTACTAGAAGGGGGCTCGGGCAGCCCACCTTTAATTTCATTTCTTCTCCAATAACAGGCCAGTGAAGCGTAGGTGGTGGGTGGGACTGAATGCAGCGGGTGGTGTAGGACTGTGTGTAGTCCCAGACCATGGAGACATAAGCTCGGTGATTAGGGAAGAGTGATTGGATATGTCAGAGACAAGAAACCCATCAAGAGCTCATCATGTTCTTCACATTTCTATTTCTCTCTCTCTCTCTTTCTCAGTCCCCCTCATTCTTTTGGGTTCAGCCAATCGGCAGTGATGGGGGAGATCATCTGGATTTGCAGTGAACGTGACAGGATTCCCTAGATGGTCTGAGGCATCACACACACGCACACATAGACACACAAACCATTTACAATACCCACAGTTGTGAAGTGTAAACTTAAAAAGGCAAACATTTCTAATATCAAAATACTTTCTTCACTAATACCAAACGCAAGTATGTGTCAGCATCATTAAAAGATCATGCTAACATTCAAATGATTGTTAGTCTCCTTCTTGGTTGAAGTGTTTCTTTTCAGATACCACTGTCTGTTCAAATCTGGAATTGGCCATATAGCAGCATTAATCCCAGAGCGAGAGTAATAAAACATCTTCTCAATGACGCACTAATTGTAGCCCACATCGGCGAGCATGGTTTTGTCTTAGACCAGGCCTTCTTTTACCTATCTTCTTGTGATGTTATCTTGCTGATTGCAGGCCAGGCGTGCCTCTAAAACAAAGCAGAAAGACACCGCACCTTGTCTCCGGGAGTCCAGCACTCTTTCTGCGTAGCATGCAGATGAACCGCCAGTGATGGCTTTGTACTTGCAGGGGGATGAGGGTATTTGAGTTAGATCTTCTCTGATAGTGCGAGAACAAACGTAAGGAGTTTGATGGATTAGCTTGGACAAAGATCCTAGACAAACGCACACATATAGATCATATTCTACATACACAGTATGCAAAATATATGTATATAAAATATGTGATTACAAAATAAAAGTATTTTTGGTCGTTTGGTGTGCTAAAATCCCAAGGCCCATAAGTCAACTAAAGCAACATAATCCACATACTTTCATCCCAAAAGTATAAGGGAGAAACATAGACGTTTACCATAAAGCGCTGACTTTATCATAAAGTGCTGACTTCATCATAAAATGCTGACTTTATAGTTTTCTAAAAACCCTGACTTCTCAATTTTGGATTGCTAATAACTGTATGAAACACAGCAAATAAATAACATAGTCTGGCTTCGTTTTCCCCCTTTGGTCGCGTGATTGGATGTGTTATTGTTGCTCTCTCAGACTCAGCCGACAGGCAACAGAGGATAACTATGTTTTGATGACATTGGGCTGATATTGCAGCCAGCGCTTGGAGACTCAGGAGAAGAGTCACGCTATAGGTTATCAAATCATCTCTGACACATTTGATTGGTCTACTTCTACAGATAAGGCCAAACCATCCCGATCCTGTCTGCTTTCTATAGCACTAGACACACTTTGAGGACTCTGAGTGAGTAATCAAAAATGTGAATTTAAGCTTGTTTTCAGATGACTTTTTCCTTTTCTCTTTTATCTCCAAACTGCTTTTCCTGTCATCTCCTCAGAATCTGGGCCATTATCCAGCTTCAGCAGTCTAAAAACAGACCTCGGTCCCAAGAAATTCATCAAGAAATGATGATCAGACGCATTCCAGAATGTTCCGTGCTAAGCAGTTCAAATGGACACAAGCTGATCGTGTTCATGATCAGAAAGAGAGAGAGAGAGAGAGAGAGAGAGAGGTCTGAGGCACGAAAAATAAAGGTACAAGACTGTTTCAAACTAACTTATGCGTAGGAAAGCAAACGAGAAAATAACCCGGGTGAAATGCTGCACATTTGCCACACCGAGGGCTTATAAAGTGGAGATCCTTTAGCCAAATTAGCACTTTAAGAAGCATTAAACTTTAAGACGCATTGGTGAGAGCTGCTACTTGTTCACATGGCTAGTCACATCTGAGCAAAACAGAAACCACATGCTCGAATCAGCCTATAGACATGAAAGTCAATTTCTCCCAGATTACACACAAGTCTTAGCCTCCTCATTGCGTGATTATCAATTGCAGTTTTCTTGTTGCAAAGAAGCCTTATTTTTATTTGTTTTAACACTCTGCCTTCAAAGTCATTATATTGGGCACGTTTTCCACGTTGCATTATCCATGGTCCAAGCAACTTCTCAGACTGTGACTGGTATTCAAAAGGTGGAATCATTTCTGCAATTCAAGCCCACAGCACAGCAATGTGAGGCTGGAAGTGAAAGCTTTTCTGGCCACAGCTTGTATGTAGAAGAAAGGCTTTTCTCCAACGAGTCCTCTCACCCAGCTCTGCAGGAAGGTCTACTTGCTTTAAGCACTTCATTTTTATGGAGCTGTTTTCCTTCCAGAAAATGGCATAGCCTATAAGACATATACTTCCTTTACTCTCCGTGTTGATTCACTTCCAAGCCCTTAACACATCACTACTTCGCTGTACAAACAAAAGCGTAGGATACCGCACCTGGGAATTCCTTTTGAACCTTTGCAATAACCGCCTCTCTTTTGCGGGTTTCTCCAATGTCCTCTTTGTGTTCTGTTGTTCACCTATTTGTTTTCGCAGTGTAGTAGCACATTGCTTTTACGTCTTAGCCCCAGTCTTGGCACTATGCTTTGTGTCACCAAGGGAGAATTAGAGATTGATACGCTCTGGGCTGCAGGTCTCCCCGAAGTGCTCAAACCCTCATCTGTCTCTGTAATGCTGAGCAGACACAGACTGAAGTCTGCTCCAGAACCACTTCTGGTCAAATTCTTCATTTCGTGCCAAAGCCTCTTGTACCAAATGCGGGCTGCGAGTTCAAGTATCTCTAGTACAAGATACACTATCACTATATCAAGCGTACCCTTGTTTCTCTTGTGCTAATCAAGCACTGCGATAACTGATCAGCCAAAATCAGTTCGTAATCTCGGACGGACATGTCAATGATCTGCACAAAACAATGTAAAGGGGTAAAATGAGGATCGGAGAGAACAGAGGGAAAAAACAGATAAACTTCTTTGCAGAAGACTGAGACAAGGCAAAGAGGTTTGATGGACAGGCAAGACACACAAAAACGAGCTTTTTTCGTGCACCTGCAGGAGACAATGCACTTCACATCCATACTCTTCCGTCTCAAGTTACTCATGGGGAGATCAGAGATGCAGAGGTTCTTCTATACATTCCTGTTTGAGAAGAAGCACCCCGATCTGCTTTCAGCTTCAAACAGAAGTGCCAACGGGCCTGTCGTCAGCTGGACTCTCGCGGTGCCTCTGAAACATGACCTCGGGGTAACAGATGGATGGGCCACGAAGGGGTACAAGACGGCAATAAGGAACATGGAGAAGCTTGTCTGTAGAGAGCAACGAGATGATACTGGGGTTGTGAAGGAAATGGGGAACGGAGACTAGGGAGTGAGTGGGCCACTTATTGGATAATCAAACACAGTAATGTTTGACACTCCCTGTTCTAACTTGAGATTTCAGAGGTCCAATGAAAAGGGAGAAAAGATGCTAGCACAGTGATTTCATCATTCCATAGCAAGCCCGAAGCTTCAGTGATGTACAAGGCATTGGACGATGAAGATCCTACCCCCACTCCTATAGGCTGATCACTACACACTGCCTATCAACCCTGTACCAACACTCGGACTTCTACGCATGCACACACTCTCACGGTGCCCAGTTCTCCATGGCAGCTTGTCAATACTGCGCTAACGAGATAACCTGGGGAGCTGCTGTCCATCTGCCTGGGGGGAGGAGCTCCCTGCTGTCCATCTCCCTGGGGGGAGGAGCTAAACACAGCCAGGCTGAAAGTCAGAGAGCACTGGCATTTCAACGGTCTGAGATCCCCATTGACTTGTACCTGTCAATCACACCTGTCTATGCCTTTTTTGTCACTTTGACAAGTAGGGTCCATTGCTGTTTGCTGCAAGTAAGAAAACACCAGCACAGTGATTTATATAAGGTAAATTAGGACAAAGACTTTGGTATGACTTTGACTGAAGAACAGTGTTTAGTGAAATTTGACACAATAAGAGTCAATGCTGAGGAGCAGTGAAAGATGCGGTATTATTGATGCAGCAGGTGCCACGAAGCATTTTTACCATCATCTAATAACCAATTCAGCATCGGCAGCGAAACACGCAGACCCACATTAATTATTCACAAGTTACGGATCCCAAAGAGACTACCTTGATCAATGGCATTTTTTCACAACTGCAACAACCTTCACCACCGAGCGGGGAGATTTAGAGAAACAAGAGCACGCAGCAGGCGATGGATTCATCATGAAGCTGCAGAGCGATCGATCTCATCTGGCTCCCCCAGAAGAGCGGGTTAAACGCAGAGTCCGGGCCGAGTCCCGCGAACCAAGGCAGACGTAGCAGACTCCAAGGGAAAAAAAAATCGATAGCTCCCAACTGGCCCTCAGGTAGACGAGTGAGGAATGAGGATAACGAACTGAAACGAGGCTGGCGAAACTGAGAGCTTTGGCCTTGAGCGCGGCACATGGCTATAAGGCAGAACTTTTGAGTTGGATATTGTTGATTAGTTCTTACTTCGAAGGGCAGCGGTTAAGTCAAACCTGCTGAAGAGAGAGAACATAACTCATCTGTATGAGTTTCTCCACACATCTGCATGGGCAAGAAGATCAGGATTCAGCAGTTTAAAAACCCGTAGATATGTAAAGGACCGAAATGAAAGGATTACAAGTCGAATAAAGGCATGAGGGATTCAAGAAGAATTATGATAATGCAAGACGATAATGCAAGAAAAATAAGCTTGCTGAATTGGAAGCCCCCTCCCCAACCTATCATACACATAATAAAAAAACATGAAATGTCAGGATAGAGCTGTTAGATCTCTTCCAGCTTGTTGGCATTATCTGTAACTTAGCATTCAACCCTCACCATCCAAAAACGTCTTCCTATCTTCTTTCTGTCTGTGGCCTGTTCGTCAAGCAGATGGCTCTTGACTCCTGTCCTCGTTTAGACTTTAACAGCTCTAAGTTCTCCTGACAGCTGCTGCAATCAAAAGGATACAGGAATAACAACAGCTGGGTGTTACTCACACTGTCGAGACTCTCTTTCACCCAGCCATTCATCCATCCGTCTGGTTACTGGGTTTCACTAGCTCACAAGGGGTAATATTTATTCAACAGTACTCATTTTACTGACCTTAAACCACAAAGAGTGCACAAAACTCCCCTTCTCAATTTCTGTGTTGTTTGGCTGTGGATTGTGTATCAGGTGAAGAGACCTGTTCTAGGCTGACTTCATTAGTTCAGTTTAGTACCTGCTCGATAGATTATTTTCACAGTGCATGTTTTGAATTTGAGCACCATATATACCATCTATATTACGCGCAAACTTCAAATGACGAAACTTGATTATCTCCCTCGTTATCTCTCTTTCTTACAACTCATAAAACGTAAAACTGGACAAGCACTTAACACGTTATTATTACCCGTCTGGCAAGCTGAACTTCACTCTGCGTCTGCTGACATATGAGCTGGGGAAACAAAACCTGGGTCTGTCCCTCCTGCTGTCCTCCCTGGGCCTCCGGTGCCCTTCAGAACCCCATGGTGGCATTCCGTACTAGCCCAAAGATGGACTCCCGTTGAGTGGGGCTTTGGTTCACAGAAGTGCCTCCTTTTTATTCAGACACAGAAAAGGAGAGGAAAACTTAGGCAATTTCTCACACAGTCAAGAGGAGTGGCAGAGACAGAAGAGGAAAGATCAGCTCAGCTGGAGTAAAGCCTGTTGCTTTGTCTCTGCGACGGTGGGTGTTGTTGATAGGAGGCTATTTTAACCCTCAAACTTTCCCTCCTAAGGACTCCCTGGAAACCAAGCCTTTAGTCTGTATCATCTCCATTCATTTACTATCCAGGCAAATGGCTGAATTATTTATAAAGGCGCCAGGGCCTTTAATGGTTTCTTGGATGGAGTTTGTTGACACTTGATTGGTGGGGGAGGGGGGAAGGGAGGGAAAACAACAGACAACAACAGTCATCAGACGCCTGAGAGAGTTAGCTAGTCCAGGGATTAGCGCTGTACTCGGAGAGGTTATGTTTTTGCGTTCAGCACAGGCACGAATGCGCTACGCTGGCTGTGGCTCATTTTAAGGTGAAATTGTTCCAGGTGGAGGAAAGACATCAACTCATTCTTCCAGGTTCCTCTTTAAGTAACAGCGTAGCAACTAGTCTCAAGTTTCTAAGATTTTTTTAAACTTGTCATTTCAGTGAACTACAGGGAAATATATGTTTTTTCCTTGAAATGAACTATTATACTGCCCACACAACATCAAGAACAACGCTATTCAAATGCTTTTCTGTTTTTGTGTGGCACCTGAAACCAGTCAGATTTCATTCCAGTCTACATAAGATCCAGATGTCACAGCTGAACTCAGGAGATTAGGGTAACAGTAGAGGTTATAAAGTTGAGTAAAGACTGCTGCAGGATAGCAATGTGTGACATTCCCCCAAGGTAAATGTGAAAAGATCATGAATGCCATAAATAGTTTTCTAAAACCCCCCATACTCACTAAGTAGCTTAAAAGATCATTTAATAGCTATTCAGGTAAACAACTCCTAAACACACAAATTCTAAGACAACATGCCAACCTTACATACAAAGTCATTTCATTTTATCTATGCAACCAAACCCATCAACAGCAACAACCTGAAATTCAAACCAAAGCGTTGACGAACAAGGGAGAGTCAAGAAAGAGACAACAGTGAAGTGTCTTTGTCCAATGGGAACACATTCTTTATCTGATATCTGCTATTTTCTCTAATATGACAGGGCGGAGTGATATGGGATGTTGTCAGGCACTGGTTCTTTGAAACACTGATAGAAGGATCCTAAGGGAATTGACAAGTATGAAAGAGAAGCCAGATGTTGCTGCTAGCATGATTAGTTTTCCAGTCCAGTCCTTGGCTGAAGGAATGAATACCAGCACTGTCTGAGGGTCAAGAAAAGATGCGGATTTATAATTACAATTTAATTTACCTTCTTGTTTTGAAATTAATATTTTAAATATTCAGTCTCCTCTAAATAATACTCCTCTGAGTATTATTATAGTTGTTGCTGTTCTTATTATTTATATGTTTATTTATTTAGATCACCTTAAATGGCTATCAGTAATACTTCAAATGAGGTTGTATGCATGTGTGGTGTATTATAAAGAATAACATTTTTATTTCTGTGGTAATGTTCTAAATTCTTAAATACTGTAAGCATCCTCTTTCACCTAAACAAACATAACCTTCCAGTTGAGTTCAGATATTCATTTTGTTATGTAGAATAAGCCAGAGGACTATGAATAATTCTCTTAAATAACATTAACTTAACTTTGCTGTGGAGCATGTATCATGTTTTCTGTGGACAAACACTGAAATAAAGAAATGTAAGTATTTTACTTACACCTGTTTGACACTCAAAAGTTCGGATCTTTTCAAAAGATATTTCTACTACATCAGACAGCACACTTTCAATGTTTAAATGTCAGGCACCATAAAGGTGGAACGGCTTTGAATCTGTCCCTGAGTTTACTACTCAAAGCCTTTAGGTGATAATTCTGCATCTATCACTCCCAGCACACGGCAGCCATTACTCTTTGGCCCAACCTTCAGACGAAAGCCTTTGTTGGTCTTCCATGCCCGTAGAACCATCTGGAATCCTACGCGTGAAGATTAGAGTTTGTGAAAGGTGAAAGAGGTTTTGACGGAATTCATACCTTTGTTTCCTTTAATTCCCCCTCATGAGCTGACCCCACGTGCCCAGGCCTCCTTTCGGACGGGACTGATATTGTCCAGATGGAGGCACTGTCTCAGCGTAGCCCAGACAGGAGGGAGCGAACAACGGAAAACCACGAGGATCCTTCAGCCTCGTGTGAGGTGAGAGGTTTTAGAAACTTTTCAAAACCAGATTGCAAAAATATCTGTATACGATTGCTGATGTTGCTAGTTTCATTTTAACACCCAACACCAGCAGTCCTATACTGGGACAACGGAGCAGTTCAAAGATCAAAAAGGATCAAAAAGTGAGGTGGAGGGAAAGTAGAGTGTGGTGAGTGTGACCACTCTGTATGCAAGAGAAGGAAAGCCATTCCTTTTACAGACAGGTAATTGAGAATGGCCTAAATGTGTGCGCTTTCAACCGAAGGACTATAATGAGTTCTGATTTACGGGCTGATACATTTGATAAGCTTTCAGGGGTTGTGTTCACAATTTTAAGGACAGCAACTGTTTTAGATCCTTAGTGGAGAGGTCACAGAAGGGCAGTCAGAACCAACATTTTTAACAACACAGCCTTGATACATTAGCCTGATTGTCAGGAGCTACTTTTATTTACATGAGCTAATGTTGTGGCTTGACCCCTTTAGAACTTGAAACAATAAATTGTAGCCATGTCCAAAAAATCTTAAATAAACACTCTTGGGCCATTACTTAACTGTGGGGATAGAATGACCATAAAGTAAACATTACAATCTCTGCAAGGTAACACTAAGCTATTTAAATTTATGTTTCATAAATTGCCCAATTTAATTCCTTTCTTATAAATCATTATCCACTAAATCTGTCTATCATACTGTACATGTGCTAAAACGATCAACTTAACTGTTGCAGTCTGACAAGTTCCCTTTGGGACCAAGCCTGAATTTGGCCTAATATCCTTTGCATGCTTTGTGTCTTCACACCACTGGAAAAGCAGACTGGATATTCCGGAGGACTTTGCCTCAGGCGACAAATCCATAAGACATAACAAGGGTCCCTCAGCACCGACGCTTCGTGCAGACACATCTGCAGTGCACATGGAGGCTGGACTTTGGCATGACGGTGAGATTTCAGGGCTTCAGGGTTTCAGGCACAGACGATCTGGAAGGTCACTCCAAACAGTACTGCTGTCATGAAGGTCCTGATGGACATGGTTAGATGTGGTCCAACCGTGCAAAGAAATTTGGAGGGAATAATTTGAAGAGACAATAAGACTAGAGATAATATTTGTAAAGAAATCTCCTTCTGAGTGTAGCATTAGAGGAGAAATTTTAAATAACAAATGAACAAGACAGATTGTCATGAGAGAATGAATTTCCACATCTACAAGGTCAATGGATTATAACAAATTAGATCAGTGGGATGTTTATAAGTAGAATTTTGAGTGAAATTTTGACAGAAATGACCAAGCTGAGAATATAACTGAACACTGAATAAATATAGCATATATAGATTGCACATGAGTTTAATTTCCTTATTAAAACTACCTTAAATTGCATAGATGTTATCCAGGTTTTATGAATAAACTCTAAGTAATATAAATGAGTAAAACTAATGAAATTCCTATGAGAATGCACAGGCTGATATACTAAAGACATAGTAGATTTCACATACAGTACTGTCAGTAAAGGCAACCTGGAACCAGTATGTTGTGTTGTGTTAGTCCTGACAAGTTGCTGTGGCCAGTAGTGACAAAGTGGGTGGAATACATAAATGCTCCCATTGCGTCTGTCAACAGCAACACTAATGAGACACATGTACACAAACATATGCACACACATAGTGAGAGAGAGAAAGAGAGAAAATCAGAGAGAGAAAATCAGAGAGAGAGAGAGAGAGAGAGAGAGAAGGAAAGAAAGATGAGAGAGAGAGAAAAGGAGAGCGAGACAGAGAGAGAGGGAGGGGGGAAGGAAAGAAAGAGAAGAGAGAGGGAAGAGAGAAAAGGAGAGAGAGAGAGAGGGAAGAGAGAGAAAAGGAGAAAGAGAGAGAGACACTTCAGATTTATAATGTTTATTCATTGAAAACACTGATCCTGACTGCACTGTAGAAATAGAGTTAAAAGAAATGAAAAGAAAACATTTGCATCTAGAGGTAGAGACAGCAGACTGTCTTCTGACGGTGGAGACAGCAGACTGTCTTCTGGCGGTGGAGACAGCAAACTGTCTTCTAGCGGTGGAGACAGCAAACTGTCTTCTTGCGGTGGAGACAGCAGACTGTCTTCTGACGGTGGAGACAACAGACTGTCTTCTAGTGGTGGAGACAGCAAACTGTCTTCTTGCGGTGGAGACAGCAGACTGTCAACTAGTGGTGGAGACAACAGACTCTTCTAGCGGTGGAGACAGCAGACTGTCTTCTAGTGGTGGAGACAGCAAACTGTCTTCTTGTGGTGGAGACAGCAGACTGTCAACTAGTGGTGGAGACAACAGACTCTTCTAGCGGTGGAGACAGCAGACTGTCTTCTAGCGGTGGAGACAGCAGACTGTCTTCTAGTGGTGGATACAGCAGACTGTCAACTAGTGGTGGAGACAACAGACTCTTTTAGCGGTGGAGACAGCAGACTGTCTTCTAGCGGTGGATACAGCAGACTGTCTTCTAGCGGTGGAGACAGCAGACTGTCTTCTAGCGGTGGAGACAGCAGACTGTCTTCTAGCGGTGGAGACAGCAGACTGTCTTCTAGCGGTGGAGACAACAGACTGTCTTCTAGCGGTGGAGACAGCAGACTGTCTTCTAGCGGTGGAGACAGCAGACTGTCTTCTAGCGGTGGAGACAACAGACTGTCTTCTAGCGGTGGAGACAGCAGACTGTCTTCTAGCGGTGGAGACAGCAGACTGTCTTCTAGCGGTAGAGACAGCAGACTGTCTTCTAGCGGTGGAGACAGCAGACTGTCTTCTAGCGGTGGAGACAGCAGACTGTCTTCTAGCGGTGGAGACAACAGACTGTCTTCTAGCGGTGGAGACAGCAGACTGTCTTCTAGCGGTAGAGACAGCAGACTGTCTTCTAGCGGTGGAGACAACAGACTGTCTTCTAGCGGTGGAGACAGCAGACTGTCTTCTCGGGAATGGAGTGGTTGCATTTGTTACTCATGATGTCTGGGTTTACCTGGTACTTCAGAGTAAATTTGCTTGACTTACATATTCACAACTTAGGGCATGTCATAATAACAAAATGACTAACAGCCACACCAACATATTTTAAAATGTAATTAATTATTAAAGAATAAACACTTGCTGTAAATTGTCATTTGCCTGGGGGCCCGCAGAGAGAAAACGAGAACGCCAAGGACAGTGAAAAGCAACATGATTTACTAATAAGAGAGAAAACACTGGCCCATGGTAGTGATTACACTGAATTGATGCACTCTCAATGTACTGTAATGCTGTCACTCTAGACAGTGAGCTCTGTTTTCGTATTCCCACAGCACTGTTAAACTACGCTTTCCATGAGGGCATCAGAATATAGTAATACCTTCTACTTAAAATATTTCATACAAGTAAAACATATATTCCGTTACATGACACAGGTGACGTTTATAGTTCAACTTCGTGCCGCCGTCAGGCATTATTAGAAATGCACTGGTATTCTACCTACTTCTGAGAGTACACAGTGGTTATGGAGCAAGGCATTGCCTGTGAGCACCTGTGACACACATCAGTATTCTACAAAGAGGCAAATTCAAGCTCATTCCAACGTCAGCGCAGCGACTGCGGTAATTAACGGCCACGGCCGAGCCCGGCACCCTCTCAGACAATGACAGCTGACACCTAAATTGCTGCGAAGAACAATTTCAGGCGGCCGTGTCAGAGCACGTTTATTTGTGCGGAAGCAGCTCGACTAGGTTCATATCGGAACAATGGGGGGGGGTGGAGGAGGGTCAGGAGAGTCTCAACGTTACAACGGCCATGCAAAGGATGGTGCGGTTTGTTGACGATAACCCGCGTGAGGGATGTGTCAGTGTAAGACAAAGTGAAGGAGAAAATGGCTTTGCACTGTGTGTAATTGCCAACACGTTATCGGATACAAACCAAAAAGAGTAATGGGATCTTTCAGCTCCCCAGTCTCAAACCAGGTGCCAACAGTGGCATGGTTTTGTGGTTTCCCCCGGTCTAACGCACACGGTTTGACTCGCCAGGTAATTAGGTAGAGCTGCGTGAGCACAGTCAGTGTTAGAGCAGCGAAACAAGCAAACACGCTAAGCATGGACCTCCCTTGACCTGAGCCTGGGCCAACGCTCCCTTCCAAATAAAGGTGAGCTACCAGCGTCAACCTCGCTCCCGTTCTCTTAAAATAAAACACAGAAGCGCAGGGCACATTATTCAGCGGCTGAGCACCCAGTGCTTTTTGTCATAGTCAGAAGGGCTCTGATGCACACTAGGCAAGTCCAGACCTCGGAGAGCTGCCACATTGAGAAGATCGCTAGACTTAAATGCTGAGGACCTCTGAAGGCATGGGCAGAGGCCTTTGTGCTGCCCTTGCTAATGCCCGATCGGGTTTCTGGGTGTGATTTATATCAGGACAGCTGAAGGCACGCTATGCGCTGTAGACACAAACTGCCGACATAAGAACACTAGAAGAGACGCTGCCCTGTAACTCGATTCTAAGGCTTGGACTGCCAACTCGTTCCTGAAGCTCAGAAAATGAGTGATAATGGTCCATGAAGGTAATTGGGTTTTCATGAAGAGAGTTTTAAATGATCTTCAGTCAGGCTGGCCTTACATCAACTGATATTTCAAGCGATTTCACTCTTACTGACAAATTCCCAGCGTTGGTATAACATCACGAGAGTTTTGCACACCTCCATTTGGTCCAATTAAATCATCCATACTTGATATTTTCACGAGTTCGTGGAATCATGCAAATAGCGACGGGAAAAAAGGGAGAGCAAACAGGAAGCAGACAGCAGGAACAGGAACATCTCTGTTGGGGAGATGAGATGAGACACTGAGGAGACTCTGGAGATGAGATGAGACACAGAGGAGACTCTGGAGAAAGCATCATGCAAAGCAACATGGCTTATATGATGATCAATGATGTGGCTTATATGATGATCATGGCTTATATGATCATGATGATCATGGCTTATATGATGATCAATGACATTGATGTGATCAATGATTAGTAAAATATTTTCACGAGAATCATTTCCGAGATCCATTGTAATATGACCTAGTGTTTCAGTTCAGACTGTAAACAAAAGTACTGAAATGAATTAAAGTGGCCTGAAAAAACCGTATTTGTAGATAAAGACTGTGACGGGCAGGGGTGAGCAACGAAAAGGAAGCGATCACGCCAAGTCTCAGGGAAAAATGATGGTTTAATAGAAAGTGTGCAAACCTAAAACCCATGCACTATCTCCAAATTAAGGATATAATGACCAGCGGTCAACTGGTACAAAGACAAGACATATATAGGCAAACAAACGACCCTCAGGTGAGACGGATCACGGACTCCGCCCACCTGAGGGACGCACATGACGTCACCAGACAACAACAACAACAGCCGCTGTGGACGGAGGCGGCCGGTAGGGGGCCGCCTCACCGTGACAAAGACTAATCTGTTAATGAAAATAAAACTATAAAGATTTCATACCATAGGCTTAACAGTTTTTCTATCATTGCTCCTTCCAAATATATTGTTTCTTCTAACTTCTAACCAAAGTCTCAGAACGACCCTCACTGTTCATTTGTTTAAAAATCATTTGTTATTCAATTATTATATATGTTATTTTATAACATCATACTTACTTCTAAGACTGACATCCTAATAGCCTATCAAACGCCAGCATCAGTTGGTGGGTGGAGCATAACTGAGGTCCATTAAAATGAGGCCAGTGACCCCAAAGCTCCACCAATACACAAGGATCTCTCTGTCTGATCTAGCACAGTACCTGTTCATTTGCATCCTAAAACATTAGATAAACAGGTCATAAGACCCCATTTATTTACCAGCCTCAGGGTAAGAGTTCTGATTATGAATGAATGAAATATGAATTAATGTCTGACAACATCTATGAGAGTCCTGGGTTTAGGGCTGTGAAAGTGTGCACAACTGAATTAAATCAGTAAGCTGTTTTATAAGCTGGAACATGGATATAATTTCTAGCTGCCTCAATGGTAGTGAAATATAATATCACAGGCAAAAACCCCAGATAAGGGCAGAGTCTAAAGTCCCATTTCTTTATAAAGCCATGTAGGCTACAGCAAGCACATGTATGGTGCAGTAAACACAATACCACATTCACAACCATGAATGTTGCTTCTAAACCATTAAGACAGGCTTTATGTGTACCATAAAATAACTCATTAAATGATTTATTCTTAACACTTATTAGCAATTTCTGACATCTTCCAAGTGTTATTTATAGCCAGACAGTACCGTGGTAAGAAGAAACTATGCTATCCTTTCCAACCACTGACAATACAGCTAGCTCTCAAGGAACCAGCAAGCGCAGTATGGCCCAACTGGGACTCAAACTCAGCTCACGGCAGCAGGAGTCACCTCTGCACTGTAGAAATAACCACTCGAGACCTATAACGTGAATTATAAACAGTAATAATAACTTATCCCATCCTGTGTTCCGGTGGCGGGCCCCATGCACACATATACACACACGTATGCACGCACACAAAGGTTGGACACCCTGTGTGGCACGGCTGGCCTCCAGGGTCCACTTACTCTCACTGCGTAGCCCCTGGTGCCCTGTTCAGATTACGCATAGTGGGAGGTCAGCCAAGAGCAGGAAAAGTGGAGTCATTATCCCCTTTTGACCCCGACGACACCTCCGGACTCCTGGCTGATCCATCAAACACACGTTCCCATTCCCACAGTACCAAGACATGCGCCTCTGCACTCGCACACGCTTGCATTCACACACCCACGCACGCGTACACACACACACACAACCACACACAAAACCACACAGAGAGTTTTTTGCATGTCTGCCATCCTGACCTGATTTGTTCATAGCAGAGTTGGCACATTCAGCTCACTGTGCTTCATTAAATCTCATAAGCAACATGAAAATTCATGAAATTTGTGAAATATCACCTATGTGGAAATGCTTGTGATGTCACAAGTGCTTCCTGGAAACGGTACTAAACACAAATGCAAGCAGATCGAATCCATGAATTATGGTTCTTGTTTTGGTTTCTTATTGTACTTGGGGGGGGGATAAAGAAAGGGAGTAAGAAAGGACAGAAAGACACTGAAGGAAAGAAAGAAAGAAAGAAAGAAAGAAAGAAAGAAAGAAAGAAAGAAAGTATTATTTTCTGACACTAATTTTGGGTTTAAGGTAGCAGGCTGTAGGACTGAAATAGAGGGATTTCACAGCCCCCCAGAGTTGTAATGAAGGCACATAGACACACGTCTAACTCTCAGGGGATAATTTACCCGTGAACGTTGAGAGAGCGCTAAGCATTTCGAGAGTTACGGAAATAAGACGGTGGAAGAGTGCATATTTACTACGCCTTTTAACTGTCACAAGGTACCGAAGCCTTCACTGTGTTTCTGTGCATTGGAAGAAGACGCACGAAGCAGTTGCCAAGCACGCTTCAGTAGTCAGGTATCTCGAGCTGTCTCTCAAGTGTTCAAAGGCAAGACAAGAGCACCGCAATCCAAAGCACGTCTCTCAGGAAACCTAGGTTTGTCGATCCTAATAAAAACTTTCCAGTGCACATAAACCTAAGTGACCCCAACAGTAAGGGACCACATGGATAGGTTCCTATGTTATTTGTGCTCTGTTAGGCCAGCTGCAATTCAAAAGCCTCAAGAGGCCCCTGAATTAATTATAATTCTGCTGGCACAAGCACTCATCGACAATATTTAAGGCCTGGTTTTAGTGCACGTCAGATTTCCCTGCTAAGTGTATTAATCTAAGTGCTTATTATAGATGTATGATGAGATAATGACTTAGGACGCACCAAAACAAAAAAGTTTGGGACTTAAAATAGAGACAATTCCAAGCTTTGCATAAAAAGACCCCTCAGGCTATTGTAATAGCAATCGTTCATTGAAATACCTAACTGGTAGGGAAGTACTTTTGGAAAAAGTCAGTTAATGCGACTTAGAGTCAGTATATTCACAGAGAAAAGTTGGCACAAGCAGTACGGGTTATAAAGAAATGAAGTGTGCACAAAGATGGTCTTTGAGAAGGCGTCATCTGATGTGCCTTTAATAGGTGTCATTATGCTTCATTTGCAATGATTAATAGTGTGATTTTCTAAACTCTTGCGAGTTGTTTGTTTTGTTTAGCATTGTGCAGCTGTGGATGGCTCTAAATTGCTAAAAAGGACTAGGACACTGATGTTACAAGCACATGGCAAAGCCTGCAGCATTAGCTTTCGAGCTCATCTGTCAAACAGCGTACCAAAGCCAGCATTTAACCCAGGACCCACAGTGAAATTGACAAATGAGCTGGCATTTGTTTTTTTCTTTCTTTTTACTTGAATCCATACAGAGACACCAAATTTAGCATGACTGTGATTCGCAGTCATGACTGTGTTTGTGATCATCGTATTGTGGCCACAGACTGAGACGATCCCTTGACCCCATACAGGAAGTTAGCTCTGGACACTGGCTTCACGCTTAAGCGTTCTGCTTCCACTTAGGAGAACATGTGCTTTTATTGTTCCACTAGGCAGTTTGTCCTGAATCCCCTGGTAGACACACGTCAGATTAGCTAAACGTTTATGATCAGCTCCAATCAAACAATTGACAAAATATGCATGTTAATGAAGTGAATATACTGTGATCTGTTAATCCTAAGTCATATTACATAAGTAATAAACATCTTTGAAATTAGTTTATTTTAAATTAAATTTATTAGTTTTAATTCCGCTGTTCTTTCTAGCCTCGGTGTGACTGGCTCTGCTTGGAAATGGTTCCAGTCATACCTTGAAGACTATCAGGTAACATGGATGGGATCCACATCCAATCCATGTAAACTTTCCACTGGAGTCCCCCAAGGCTCAGTCCTAGGCCCTCTTCTCTTCTCTTTATATACCCGTTTCCTTAGTGACATTATTTTGTCTCATGATTATTTCTCTTATCATTGCTATGCTGATGACACCCAGCAAATTCTTTCCTTCCCTCATTCTGACACCCAGGTTTCTAGGCATGCTTGGCAGATATTGCTTCATGGATGACTGCTCACCACTTGAAGCTCAACCCTAGCAAAACTGAGCTTCTGTACATTCCAGGAACCCCAAACCCACACAACGACCTCACAGTTTCCTTTGAGAACACCTTGTTAACACCATCAGAATCTGTTCAGAGCCTGGGTATAATGTTGGACAACCAGTTGTTCTTCTCAACACATGTTTCAAAACTGACCAGATCCTGCAGTTTATCCTCTGCAACATACGGAGAATACAACCCTTCCTTTCACAGGAAGCTACTCAAGTGCTTGTGCAGTCTCTAGTAATCTCTAAGCTGGACTACTGTAATTCTCTACTTGCAGGTCTTCCTCTATGGGTCATCAGACGTCTACAACTAATTGAGAATGCTTCACCACGACTGGTCTTCAATCTCCCCAAGTTCTCACATGTGACTCCTCTGCTATGCTCTCTTCACTGGCTTCCAGTAGCGACACGCATCAGATATAAAACCTTGATGCTTGCCCACAAAGCCAAAAATGGACTTGCCTCTCCCTACATGATGTCCATGGTCAAAAGCCGAAAACCTCAAACTTGGCTCGACTCGAAACTCCATGCTTAAAGTCTCATGGAAGACAAAGCTCCAGACTATTCTCTGTCCTGGCTCCAAGATGGTGGAATGATCTTCCATTAGCTGTTCGAACTGCAGAGTCTATTTCTATCTTCAAGCGTAGACTGAAGAGTCACCTGTTTGTTGAGTTCTTAACAGAGCACTAACTCGGCACTTGCTGCTGTTCTTAAATTTTATGTCTGTCTATGGTTATTTGTGCTTCTTGGCAAACATTTAACTTGCAAAACACTAGGTAATGATATTGACTCCAGTAGTTTAGTAGTAGTCTGACTCAATGGTATCTTGAATTCTGGCCTATCTGTACTATTACCTAAGATAAATTCTGTGATCAGATGCAAAGCACTTTGGTAAGTCGCTCTGGATAAGAGGGTCTGCTAAATACCATAAATGTAAAATGATTAGGGCTATTTGTCTTTAAGTGTGGTCTTACAGGGCTCTAATGGCCTACTTGAACAACCCTTAAGCACCAAGCCTATAGGTTTGGGTCCAAAATGGTTGAAAATTTGTGAACCCAAGTCAGCTGCACACACACAAAGGTCCTTCAGAAATTACCTGACATATGAGAATGGGTCCCTAGAACAACTTGTCAATGCAAACAAGTAAATACTGTTTCTCAAGTTACTAATCCCATAAAACACTTTGCTGAGTACACTCTGAAAAACTGCCCTCCCTGAGGAGAATGCTCTCTCTTTTCTTCTAAAAGACTACATGGGATACGCGGGGTAATCCTTTCCTGAGGCCTGGGAGGAACTACATGTCAAGGAGCACCTTAAAACCCAACTTGTGTCACAAACCTGACAGCAGGTGTATAGAGTTCCAAAATGAAGGTGATCAAGACTTAAACACACAGGTAGGTTGTTAGACTGAGAACGCTCCAATTTTACATGGTAATGAGATAACTATTCTGGGTCTTGTCAAAAGGAAGGGACCCAGAACAATGGTACTCTTATGTAACTTTTGCCTTTAACATTGCAAAACATGTGAAAACTGATTGTTAGACTGAAAGGTAATACTGTAGTTAAGAGGGTGGTCTTTGGAAGAACTGCTCTTAACACTCTAGGGGTCATTTACGGCTGTCATTACTAGTAGTAAACGGTGGTTACAGTATACCACTCTAATGGCCAATGCTTATCTTAGGATCACACACTAGAATGGTATCATACCCGCTAGCGTTTTAAACCCCATGACAGCAACTCATACCCCATAATATCATAATATGCTTTTAGCAGCTTCTCACTACAACATCAATCAAAAAAAAAAAAGCGTGAATATGAGATGGATGAATTTTGCATGTAGTCATCTATCCAGCTGTAATTGTATCACTATGGTGATGTGTACCACACAGATTACAAACTCAGCCTCCCACGCACCACATTCACCCCTTTAACCTTTTACAAACAATTATGGAAGAACATGTAGGCCAAAACCGCCACAGTTTGAGAATCTGAGAACTCAATGGAGAGCCTGTGAGCTAAGAGGAAGGTGTGTTAACTATAAAAGAGCATGAGAAGTACCGGCAAGAAGTTACCGAAACCATTTAACCTGCTCAGGGATTGTCCTTTGTTTTTTTTTAAATAACATTTTATTTTAGATTTCCCCTCTATTAACTCTAGCTTAAGCTCATATTTAAAAATTCACAGCAGGGAATGAGACAACACTGTAAATAGGATATATGATAAGCAAACACCAAGGCATGACCAATTTAGTCACCTAGAGACCTTCTGATCATTTATGCATATTAATTAATAAATAATGTATTGCTTAATAAGTTATAGCAAAAACAACTTTAATTAAATAATTAAATTCAGCCACCACAGTCGAAGCACTAGCTCCTAGGTTCTGATTTACCGTAAAGCTGAATGATGGATGGAGATATTTTTCCACCTTTAGTTACCTTCCCGCGGCCAAGTATTTAATTCTTTAAAGAGAGAGAGAGAGAGAGAGAGAGAGAGAGAGAGAGAGAGAGAGAGAGAGAGAGAGAGAGAGAGAGAACAATGAACAATTCCTTCAGAGTTTTCTGCAACAATCTCCTCCCCTGGACAGTGATGACAGATTTCTCTTCCACGGAATGATGAATCTGAACAAGATGATGAAACCTTGTGTGTTCTTCTGCCAGGGCAGGAGAGCAGAGCAGAACTGGGTGGTTCTCAGCTAAGCAAGTCTAAGGTTCCGGTGCCATATTACTTTCTCACACTTTCCCTTTCAACCCATATTTTTTAATTCCTACATAGCTTTAGGCGCTGTTGGCAGACTCCCTTTTAAGTGAAAGACCTGTCATTCTACAGACGCTCACTCTGTAGCTGCACCTAGTAAAGTAAGGGCAGGATGTGTGAGGCTTGGTTTGGGACGCAGCCTTAAATGGAGGCCTGCTGCTGTAAGCCCTTTTCAACACTCGCCTTATTCGGTACGCGTTTAGAGACCCGGTGCAGTTAGGTACAGCCTTGCAATGCAAGCAGTGGGGCCTGAGTGTCAGCCATTTGTGAAAGTGCCTCTCACTCACCTCTCACTGCCTCCCTCGTACATACACACACAGGGATTAACAATTAGTCCATCAACACGAGACAGAGTTGCAAAGCAATTCAGCAGCTGTGGTGGGCTATGGAACAAATGCTAGTGTCAGGGACCAGCCCCGTGTGCATTACCTCCACTCTCCAAGAGACGTAAACCCAGAGCCTGATTGGGTTCGCAGGGCTTAAAGGCTCTGCAACAGTGAGCTGAGAAAGAAAGCTGGTGTGAAGAGAAACAAGGAAAACCAGTCCGAGTTCTGGGATTTCTGCTTTTCTTTTTCACAACTACACTGCTGACTAATTTTTGTAGTGCACACGCACACATCCAAGCCTAAGACGCAAAGGTTTGACAAATTACTTGGAGCAGACAGCTCTGTGTCTGCAAAAGAGACAAAAAATGTTTAGTGATGTTTCTTGTGACCCTGTTTAACCCTCGCCCATATCAGTGTGGCATGATGACAGACGACGAGCTTTCCTTTCTTTTTCTATCCCTTCATACATCCCCCTCTTCCCTCTGGGGCCACATTAGGGTGGGGAAAGAGGGATCATTAATCTCCTGTCAGAGGAGATTATGCTTCATTACAAAAGGCTACACCGAATAACAGACATTAGACTCTTCACTGACAATGTAGTTGGCAGATATGATTTCATTACTTCAGTATTACTTTATTTACATTTAGAACTGTGGGTGTGGCAAGTATTTTTAAGAATTAACGAGCAATTCTTCAAATTAATAGGATAGGCAGAGCTGGATATGGCACACGCAAAAACATTTTTGGTCTCATAAAATAATCAAAGAGAAAACTGTGCATCACTGAAGGCCAACAGGTTTTATGTTGTGCTGGTCTGTGGTTCTGATTATATTAAATTCATGCTAAGTTTAGTCAAAAGTTTTATTTATTTATTTCTTCTATATTTAGTTGGCCTGTGTGTCTGTTGGTTAATTCACCACAAAATGTCTCCAAAGCATTCAGACCATAAAAGGACATGAATACACACTGAATGCTGGTGGCTTTTATTTTAATTAATTTTATGTTAATTTATTCATTAATATGTTTAGTTGCTCAATGAAGTACATTCATTTTGAGAATTTGGACCTTTCTAGAGGAAATATGTAATTGCAAGGATCTCTCTGAACATGTAGTAATGAGCTATGTTATGTCCAAGTATTAAGTCAGAAGAAATTTTTCCTGAGGTTGTTATATATGTTGACATCATTGAAGCCTCCCTAATGTGGGAATTGCACAATCCTACAGTTGAGTGTGTAGCTAGAAGAAGCAGTTGCAAACTCACTTGGTCTACCACAAAATAAGGGTGGAGCTTTACTTTAAGCAAGATACACTAAATTGTCTAAAGGGTGTTTAGTTGTCTATGCATGAAGCAACATTAAATTCACTAAACTATCATTTGAGGTAATCATGTTGGCACCTCATTATATATTTAAACCTGATGTACTGGAGCTTTAAGACATGAAATCACAGTCCTAAAATGGTGCTCTGGGGTTGTGACTCCAATATAACATCATGTATATTCACGAGTTTTTAATGTTATAATAAAAAAGCAAACCAATGTTTATCTGAATTGATTTTGAATGTAATTAAGCAATCTAATTAAGTAATGTAATGGGCTTAACGCATTCAAATCAAGTTTTGAGTCTTACCTACCTAAACATTTTAATGTATTGAAGGCAGCTGCTGTATGTACCAGATTCCAGTAAGAGTTCAGAAGAGTTGCAACACACATTATATGTGGCAACTAAAATGACAGAAGAGTGGTGAAAACAAGGACCTGATTTATGTGAACTTTCAAAAACTGTTAGACTTCTTTATTACTCCGGTCATAAAACCGACTGACTGAAGAAGAACCTGACCAAAAAAATGCTGACCAGACCCATATATATATATATATATATATATATATATATATATATATATATATATATATATATATATATATATATATATATAATAAAAATAATAAAATGCCCCCCACCAACAGAGCCTCTCAGTCTTTGCGCTAAAAACATTCAGAGCACAGTTGTGAAACTCCTTCAACCGTTGCAACTTTATCTGAGAGCCTTAATTCTTAATACGTTCCTTCTGGACACAAAGTACAACGCTTAACAAAAAAGGAAATGTTTAGATGTTTATATTGATTTTAGATCAATACAGAACTATATTATAGATAAGTGTTCCTCCATAAACAATGACCTACAATTGTCATTTGCTCTTCCACTATAGTGTAGTGTACTCTCTCATCCCATTCTTTAATACATTACACAAGATTATTGGACATGTACACCCAACTGATGGCTACAGGGTCTCAATGTCGCAAGTGACCAAGATACTATAAATAAACATTGCTTCTTCTATTATATATCAGTGCTGTGTCTCCCCTGGTACAATATTTCTTACTCTGACTTGACACTAACTAAGTTGTTTCTAGCAGAAACCTTTAACACTGTAGACCCACTACAACATCAGAACAGTGGTTGTTGGAATAAGACGTGGAATACAGATGACATCATAGTCCTGCTTGCATCTTATTTCAACTTGGAACAGGGATCCATGGCCAAACGCCTTGCCAGTTGCAAATGAGACGTCAGCTCTGATGTGACTTAAGGAAAATCCAGAAGATATTAGGTTTTTGAAGCTCTACTTATGTGCAGAGATGGCATTTTACAATGACTTCACTGTTTGTCAGTTCTTCTTGATATGAACAGATCGGAATGAGCTGGATAAAAACTGTAGTGACATTTTAAATATTGTTCATTTCTATGACGGATGCCTCTACCTATTAGTAGTGGGGATGAAGGATGGGGAACAGAAACACCTAAAGCACACAAGAGTCAAACCACATGTCCATTTAAATTTCAAATGCTGCTTCAATGGGAGCTAACAATTGCTTTTCTTTTTTTTCTGTCCAATCTTGCTCTCCCTCTAACTGTGTGCTCTTTTGAGGACCATCTCAAGGCTGGCTGAGGACCCCCTTTGCACTCTTTCTCTCCCAGAGAAAAGGAGCTTTGACTGGGGATAATGAGCCCCCCCATACAGCCTCCGCATACACTCCTGCTGTCTCAGAGACCTCAACAAGCACATGTGATGGATACAAAACCCCCACACCCCTAAAGTCACTCTCCCTGGCCCCCTGCTATCTAACGACACTCCTGAGGTCTGGGGTTGTGCAAAGTCCCCCTAATTTTGTCTTCTGTGAGATAATTAGGAAAGAGGTGCGATATTTGTCTCACCGGGGAGAAAAGGAGCTGGAGACAGTAGGAGAGATGAAAAAGATGTAAATGAGAAGGCAAATCACACAAGAAAAGCAAATGGCTTACACTATTGTTTACTCAGAGATCATATTCGGTATTGTGTGAGGCCTTTATTTGTGAATAACCCCTCAAAAACACTGACAATTTTTGCCTGCTTGGGGGAGCTCAGATTAAAATTAGGAGAAAAGCGCTAATACCAAATTATTATTATTATTATTATTATTATTATACCAAAGAAGAACCAGAATTGATGGCCAAAACTGGAATTGACCAAGGGGAAAGACAGGAGACCAGATCCACATTATAAAGGATCTATGCCCCCACAATCACTGCTAGGGCAAAGATGACAAAATGCTCAAAGTTTACTTTAATCTTGAATTAAAACAAAAATGGGTAACAGACAACAGAAGAACATCACAACATGTTAAAGGCAGAAAAGAAACTAGCAAAATAATATAAAAGAACGGTGCTCTGAAGATGACAGGAAATATCACCTCCATTCATACAGACTCCAGAACCCTTCAACAGTAAGACTAAGCAAGTTGAGCAGAATGCAAGAGAATAAAAATGGTGGCAGCTCATAACATGATTAAACCCCTTTTCCCAAAAACACGTTAATCAGAACAAAAACTACACTGTCAACTTTTAGGAACGATTATATTGACTAAATAGATATGTTCCATTATACCACATTATATACTGTAAAAGGTAAAAAAATGTATACGCATCAAACTAAATACTGACAAAAACATAGTAAACCAACTAATTCTGTTTGGCCCTATTCCAATTAAATCAATCAGACATGTGACGGGGACACATGCATTCATCACATGATGAACTATGTTGGAGAGCAGAGTGGTTAAGCTAAACCAAACCAAGAAGCTGGACTCAAGTCCACAGCTCTCCAGCTTATTTGCTTTGCTTCCCCCCTTTTGCCTTATCAGTCATTCAGGCATGATCACAAAAACAAACAGTGAGAAAGTACACATTCCTCTTCTTCAGCAAGCCAAGCAGGATGAATAGAGAGATCGCTTTTTTTTTTTTTTAATTCACTGATGAAATGTTCCCTCCCTCACAGCAGGACTGACAGAGGGAGGGGGTCGTCTTGTAGCAGGTTTTGTCGATACATTACCAAACGACCTTTTGACCTCTAGCCTAACTGGTGCGACTAAAGAACCTGGAGCCGCTCTGCCCTCTAGGACGTGTAATGTGTGTTCATTATGTCACTGGTGCAATTGCTACAAACAAGTCAGGATACAAGTGACCTGCTCAACGCAAGACACATGGGGCTCATTTAAAGAACATTAGCAGGAACTGCTGGTAAAGCACGGCTTCATGGAGAGCCCGAAACATTTGTTGGTATTTTTATGCTACCTGTAGTTACACTGTGAAAACATATTTTAATCTACGATTTCAAAGAGAAAACATGTAATTTATCTGGGACTGCACAGGATCCATTTGGGTACACTATTCATCACTTCTGACCACTGACCGTGTAGTTAATCTCACTAGCGGTATTCTGAGCTCAATTAGGGCTCACACGAACCCACAGTAGCATGGACCTCCAGAGCTCAAAGTAACGGTATGGAATAAAGTAGCTATTTTAAACATTATGCACATTACATTACTGTATTCCTTGACCACGTTGTTTGCTTATATCATGATGCCAATGATGTTTTAATGCAACAGATCTTTTTAATGCAAGGTGGTGCACAACAGAACAGCTCAGTACTGACACCAAGAGGAGAAATCAGAAAAGCATCAGCAGTTTGGCACTGTAGATTTGTGCTGGGGGCTCCTTGTAAGTGCAGTCTTTGAAAACTGTCCTTGTTATACCGCTATACAACGATCTGGAGTAATTTTTGTAAGTAATGCCAACTAACATATGTAAGCTAGTGTCCTTATATTACACCCTTGTTATTTGCATGCTTTGCTACATTTTACTGCATGACATGCAAAGACGGCAATCCCAGCCACTAGACGCGAGACCGAGTTGTGTGTTGGACATTTGTTTACTGTGGCATGAATTCCACTTGGTGTTGAATTTGTTCTGTAGGAATCTTGTCTCATGTCTACAGTATAGCTTCTCACAGTGGCTACAAATTAAATGGGAACACAGACATGCTCTAATCTAGAGATGTGCAGTAGGATGTGGGGGTGGTGAAGGCCAGGGCAGCGTGAAAAACTCCACCATGTTCCTGGATCCAACCCATGACTACAGCTACCATGAAGGGATGAACTTGGTCAGCCATGATGCTTAGGTAAGCCCTACTGTGTAAATATCCATCAACAGGTATTGAAGGATGCAAGGTGTGCTAAGAAAACATACCCCACAGCATTACTCCACCTCCTCCAGCCCAATGTGTTGATGGGAAGAGCTCATCGATTCATGCTGCTTATGCCAAAATCTGACCCTCCCTTCAGCATGGTGCAACTAAAATCTGGATTCATCCGATCAAGGATTCACCCACTGCTCAGTGTTCCAGTTTGTGGAACAGGTAGTTTAGGACCGATATAGGACCACAATGGAGCCTTCCACTGGTATGTAGTTTGTGTACCCTTCTTGTTTGTATAGTGCAGCATTTCTGACAGCAACAGCACTCAAACTGGTCTGCTGTTATAGGCCATCCATGGTGAGCAATGACTTGCACGTTCGGGCACGTTAACTGGAGTAGCAGAATTGTAATCGCCTGCAATCTGCTTGACTTTGCACGGTTTGTTCTCGACATCCTTCTCTCATCGACGAGCTGATTATGACCACAGGAGTCCTGTCAGCGGATGTTCTTTCTCAATCACAGCGTTCTCGGTAGACTCTCGACACCGTCGCATGAGAAAAGCCCACGAGGTTGAACACCTGCCTCCGGCTAGTCTAGCTGCGATGACCATGCCTCATTCATAGCTGCTCAGAATGCAGAAATTTTGCAATCTATCATGGTTTCACATTGAAACCGATACATGAAAAACTTGCTCACCTCCGATCACGTTGTCTAATTTTCATACGCTGAGTCACTGATGATAAAAAATTCCATTTACTAGCTTTCCAGTAGCAGTACAAAGAAACCAGAAAGAACCGAGGTTGTTCTCTGAACTCCTTGAATGCTGACATTCCTCAACACGGCCATCCAACAATCACTTGAAAATCTCCGCAGCAACAATAAAACATAAGATCAGACTTAAAAAGCAGATGTTTGCAGTCACATGGAAACCGTTTATTCACACATGGACTACTACAGTTGTAATAGTTTTACATGAGCTGTGAACTCTTAACTCACTGCCTCATTTTGGCATAAAAAAGAAAACAAGAGAAAAACCCCACATGATAAAGTTGAGATCAGGTAAGAAAAAAAAAAATACATTTAAAAGCCCTGAAGAATAGAGCTACAAAAAGAGATGAACTGTGGACTTTTGGCGGCCGGGAGAAAATGTATTCATAACAATTACAGGCACACAGATATAACACAAAATGGGGATCAGTCACAAAATGATTCACCAGGAATTGTCTGTTAGCTGACAAAGTAAAGGCTGAACTGAGCTGCCTACAGAAATACGTTCTACTGTGTGTCTGCCAGTCCGTGTTTCATCCATTTCACTCCCACTGCAGCAATCATTCCAATTCTTTAAAACGAGCAAACATAGCTTTTCGCACAGCCTGCTTGTATGTGGCGTAGTTCCAGACAACCGCTTCCTTCTTCTTCGGCTGTGAAGGGTGTGTGCACCAACCAACCAACCAGTTGATCACCCAACCAAACAAAACAGAGCATGTGTAAGCAAGGACACAAATGTACTCAGCAGTCTAAATAGGAGTAATGAATAGCAATAGTAAACTAATAATAATAATAACTACAATAACAGGTGATTTTGGTGTCTCCATGAAGCCCGTGGGTTCTTGCTCACCTCACTGGTCTCCAGACCTAAACCCGGTCTCTCGCTGACTTTGTGTGTGTCCCTGTAAAACAAAGACTGTTTAGGTTCAAAGGTTGCAGCTGGTCTGCAGATAAATAACTGCCAAAGGCAACTATAATTGTGGTACATCGTGCACCAATTACAGTGAAAAATGTCTCCTGTTGATGTGTACCTGGAACTGTTGCCCCAGGTGTTCTGTGGTTTTCGTCTCTTTGCTTCAGGTGGACTGCTGGTCTCCTTCATACTGAGCTAAAACAACAGACTCTGAGTCAGATGCCAAAATCAAACTCAACTAGACTTTGCTTCAGATAACAGATTCAAGCAAATAGTACCTATTGATCACTACTGATAGGCTGTTCATGAATGTGCTATAAGGGATGTGATCATTACTGTCCCTCAAAGGAACGTTTACCTCTTTTTCCTGGTTTTCCAAAGCTTCAAGCTCTCTCTTTGACCTTTTAATCTTCTGATGAATCTCCAGATTTTGCTACCAGTAAAAAAAAAAAAAAAGAAGGGATGTGATGAAGGCAATAAAGCAGAAGCCGTTTGTCTATAGGGGAGCAATCGCACTGGTACCTTGTGCAGGTCCGAGAGCTGCTGGTGGCGGACGAGGGCGTCTTTGTTGGGGAACTGTCTCCTGCACAGCAGGCAGGCCATCTTCTTCCAGTCCGTCAGCCGATCCTCCTTCTCCTCTGGCTGGCTCTTGGTAGGCCCTTCATGTTTCTCAGGCTTCTCAGGTTTCTCGGGCTTCTCCTCTTCCTCTTCATCGCTGCCCGCCGCATAATCAGCTGCTAGCATGCCCAGAGAGCCCATAGGGCGCTGCCAAGGCAGGGTTTAAAAAATAAATCAACCGAGAGCTGCTTTCATCTATAAAGAAGTCGTGTGTAAATAACTCAAAGTAATATTTAATGTCAAACATCAAGGTTGGTGAAGTTACTTATGGGAGGTTCTCTTTTTTTTTGTAGTTGAAGCTGAGGTGTGAATCTTTGTGTGTGTGTCTGTCCATCCAAACCTCACCTTTGAGCCTTTCTCGTCTTTCTTTGGTGGGGCAAGAGGCTTTTTGAATAAGTCATCTCCACCAGCGCCCTACGGAGGTAAAACGGGAATATGAAGTAATTATCACTAACTGGGCCTCAGACTAAATCAGACTAAATCACTCAATTTGAGGAACCAGGGAATACTGTCCTCTTTAAAAATAGGAACGTTCCCCGACCTTCCTCTCAAAGACGGCAAAAGCTGCATCTGCTGCCTTGGAAGCCTTCTTCTCCTCCGTCCCGCTCTTGAGGACAGGAGACGGCGCTCTTACGCTCTCCTTCTGCCGGTTCTGGATTTTGGCCCAGCGCTCCATGTCTTTCATAATCTGAGGACATCCAACGTCGGAACGCAACACAAAACACGGTTGGGATTGTCCCATTCAATGATACAGACCGCACTAAAAAGAATTAAATAAAAACATCGACTTTGAGAGTAAAAGGAAGTTTAGGCCTGACGTAGGGACCACACCTTGAATGCTGCCAAGCTCCTGGGTTTGTCTTCTTTTTCTTTCTCTTTTTTTTCGGAGCGTGGGGTGGCATCCTCGTCTTCTTTCTGCTCTGGTATTCCATCCGCAGCCATCCGGAAGTCCTCGAGCACGGGGACGGCTAGAGGCAGGCCCACCTCGGGCATGGCGGCCCCGTCCACAGACGTCTCTACACTGGGCTCATGGGTGACTGCAGTGGAGCCTTCCACTGGTATGTAGGTTTTGGAGGTGCTGTCCCAGTAGAGGTACTGCTGACTCTGAGCATTGTAGAAATACTAACACACGCACACACAATTAATGCTCTACAGGGAAGTATACATACACACAGAGATACAGTAAGATATATTTTCTAAAACAAACCCAATTATAAAATTATAAAATCTATTTTATACTGGCACTAACATGAATGCCCCAGAAGTGGAGGGATCTAAGACATAAAGCAATACATCAACATACTCTTGAGTTGGGATCGTAGTACAGTGTTGTCTGTGGGTCGTAGTAGAAGCCAGATGTAGCATCATACAGGAAAGCAGACAAATCTGGTGTCTCTGAGGCTGAGGGAAATCACACATTCAACTAGAGTAATAGCACATTCAACTAAAAAGGGAGAAAAAAATTTAAAAAGTAACATGCCCATTAACCACAGTTTCATTCTAACTGGCCTACGAAAGTTGTTGAGCGGGGTGGTGAACGTAACACTCAAATGGGTGGTGAACGTAACACTCGTCTGAAAATAAATTCTCCGCTTTAAAATATAGTCTCCCGTTAAAATTTTTTTGGCATTTGGGTCCGTATCCAGTTAATCAGGAATGTGATTGGGTCCGGACAGGACGGCGTTCGGGTCCGGATCCGGACCCGGACCGCGGTCCGCCATTTGGTGATACCTGGTATAGATCATCCCAGAAACCCTTACAACGTGTATTCATGTATATATTTCTTGCACAATATTTCACAATAACCAAATAAGTACAAATGTCATCCAGTGAAAATGGATAATTTGTGAGGCTTAGAATAAATTTTACCATTCTTTGTATTATGTTTATTACATTTATCTGAGAGGGCCAACATATGATGGGGGGGTAATAGGATTTACCATCAAGAAAAAACATTATATAAACTCAGCTGCCCAGTAGGCACGGAATCAACTTTAATCAAAAGTAAAACTAAATAAATAAAACAAAAAACCTTGTTACACAGGCACCCTCCATATGATTTAAAACCCAACATTTCCAGCCAGGTCCACTTCAGAGTGAAGGGGGTCGTACCGTAGGCATAAGCCTCTGCTGCCTCAGGAGGGATCATGACAGCAGGGTCCGGTAGAGGTACCGCTACAGCCTGGGGTTCCCTGGCCCGCTCCAAACGCTCCACTACAGGGGCGTCCGAGTACATCACAGCCTGCAATGGCCACAAATGTTATGCACCACCACTACACATGGAGCTTTGCTTCTAAACAAGCTTGTGTGTGTGTGTGTGTGTGAGCCTTGCTTCTAAGCATGTGTGTGAGCCTTGCTTCTAAACGTGTGTGTGTATGTGCACCTTGCTTCTAAACGTGTGTGCGAGTGTGTGCCTTGCTTCTAAACAAGCGTGCGTGTGTGGGGAACTCACTTGTGCTAGGCTTGTGCTCTGGAATGGAACTGGAGCGGGGGAGGAATCTGTTCTAGGTAAGCACACTGGGCCAGCAGGCACACGTACACGGACATACAAACACACAAAACGTGAGGTGACCAAGTGGTTCGTTCTGTAAATACACGTCTGAGGAAACTTTTTCATATGAAGAGTCGTAAATGCACGTGCCCTTGGTGACGTACCTTGCATGGGAGGGGCGATGCCTGCGGCAGGGTGGGGCGGCTGGGTGAAGCCCTGCTGTTGCTACGCCACAGGACATAGAGATCCAAGATTTTACATTCAAGACAAAGCAATATGGTACTTTGGTATCTGAAATCAAATGACATGTTGGCCAACAAGAAATGCTCTTATGGCAAATTACCAACCTCCATCACATCGGGTGGGTATCCTAACAGAGATGTGCTGGGTTTATCATAGTCCCTCCGGTAGCTGGAAAAAAAAATTGTGTAATTTAGAGAAAAAGAACATCACTAATGTACTTGTAATGAACTCAAGTCTCATAACTCACTTCTGATTCTTCAGAGGCTTGGCTACCTCGGCGTATACTCGGACTCCATCAATCACGATTGGCCGAGGCTTGGTGAGCAGCTCCACCAATCGCGTCACATGCTGAAATGAGGGGGAGGGGGGTGATTAAGACACATTATGACAAACATTGTCAAAAAAGAATATAAGGGCCATGGCAAAGTTACATTTCACATTTAGAAACATCATATTTATCACACACATGCTGGATCATCCCCAACAATGCATCAACACTAATGAAGTATCTGGTATACAGTTGTGTCATGTTTCTCTTTCACCACGCCTACGCAATTGTTTTTATATTTGTAAACTTATTTTAACAGTTGCCCTGTGGTGAAGAACTCAAAGTACTAGAGAAATACATCATAATATTACATACATCATAATATTAAAGCAATAATGACAAAGAATGACCCAAAAGGTGGACGCACGGGTGTATCTAAAAGTGGCAGGTCTGTGTGCATGTGTCATTATAGCCCGATTATATGAAAACATATTAAACAAATTAGGGGTGCACGATATGACGATATAAAATCGTGAATGGCGATAACGAGTGGAGAATCGCAGGCGATCTACCAAATTAGAGAAATCGTATAGATCGCCTTTGCCAATCAGCGCAATGACTTTTTTATGCTGGTTCCCACCTATGCGTCAGACGTAGGGCGTATGACTGACCAATCACAGCGAGAAATATTTAGTGCAATAGTGCACTTCAACAGTGTAAGGAACCGCGTGACGCAGAGCAGGGAGGCGGACACAAACGCTGAGGAGAGCGAGATTTATTGAATGGACAGAATCGTAATACCAGGCAGGGGTCATAACAGGTAGGCAGTCCGAACATGAAATATAAACGGGCATGGTGGCACAAAGAACAAAACAAGGCAGGGGAAGACTAGGCTGAACGGCACTTACGACGAAGACGAAACAGAAACAGTTAAATCCACTAGAGCACGAACGAGGCAAGAGAATAAACAGGTAAGTAGCACAAAATAACCGATACCGACATGGGAGACACGGAAATATAAATACATTGAACTAGATTAGAAACAGGCAAGGTTGCCAGGTCCTACAAAAATATCCCGCACAAAGTCATTGTAAAACCCGCCCTTCAGCAGCCTAAACTAGCCCAAAGCCCAAAGTAGTTGACGTGGGGCGCGAGTGTTTAAAATGGAGACAAATTAAGTATTATATCGCGATCGATTCTTTGTGTTGACTTGTAACCCCCGTGGTGGCCCAACTCAAAAGTAGCCCAAAGAACCGCACCCCGCGACCCCAGAATTTTTACCCGCGGCTGGATTTTCATACAAGCCCAATTTGGCGTGAAAACCGCAAACCTGACAACTATGGCAACAGGTGAAGACAATAACGACATGGGCGTGGCAGACGTGGGGAAACCATAGAAACACACAACAAGGCGGGCTCAAGGAGCAGGGAACAACAGACACGAGGAACAGGGAAACCGGAGTGACAGCTAGGAGAGGGGGGGCGTAGCCCTACGTGACACAGTGTCACGTGTGTTGTTTACATTTTTCGTTTACAATGTTTGCACATGGAAAATTGCAATATCATTCATTTAAATGTGCTTAAAAAGAAAGCTTTGTAGCCCCAATTTTTTTATTTGGATGGAAGATTGTGATAAAAAATCGAAATCGTGATTTTATGAAAAAAATCGTGATACTATTTTTTCCCCATATCGCCCACCCCTAAAACAAATGAACTAATAAACAACAGCTAACATCTAAAAGGGCTGTACCTCATGGGAATCCATATCGACAAAGCAAAAGCACTTTGATCCAGGTGCTTTCCCTTTGACCAGACGGACGTTGCGTTCATCGAGGTAAGCGAAGGGATCCAGTGCCTTCAGAATATTCTCTACCGTAGTGGTGGGAAGAATGTTCTTAATGATCATTGCTAGCAGGACAAAGCAAGGAACAAGAAAAGGGGAAACGTTACCATAGATAAATATACAAGAAAAAACCTGAAATAACAAAAATCTTCGCATTAGGAGCATTTTAATGCCTTTTGCACTTTTTTTTTATGCAGTTGACTGTGTGAACATGAACCTCTCCGGTTAATTCAATGAAAGGGATTCAATGAAAACTTGCATGATGTCCTAGTCTTGTTTGGTATGATGATTCAGCACAATGCCTTACCAGTCCAACTTTCCTGACAGATCTAAATACTGTAGCCAACGTGTCCCAGTGGAAAGTGACGTCATGCATTATTAATTATTCATTAACACTGAGAACCAGAGAGCAGCAAAATACCACCAGGGAAAAAGACATTCATAAGCATACTATTCTTTATCCAGTCTCAGCATAAAACGCAATCAATAATCCAAATGTTGGTGAATTTCAAAATCGCCTTAATCATACGCTAATTTGTCGAACGGATGGTCTCCAGACAGCTGGGCTACATCAGCAGGGTATCTACTCACTCTTACTCTCTTTGAAGACGGGGTCGGCGTGCTGCAGGTTGGGCTGAGGTGTTCTCTGGCTGGCCCAGTCCTCCGCCTGCTTCTCGGCCTCCTGCTGCTGGAGCTGTTTGTCGACCTGCTGCTGCCAAGCCTCTGGTGTGAGGGTGGAGCTTCTCTGCCACACCCCCTGAGTGCCAGGGTCAGCGGGAGGCTTGGGGGGGCCTTCCTCCTTCACGCTCGGAGGCTTCAGCAGGACTGGAGTTGGCAATAGGCCGTCCTGGCTGGTGGGGAGGGCTTTAGGTGGTGGATCTGGACGTTTCTGTCCAAAAGGAAAGTTTTTTTTTCCTATTCAGCTTCGAGTGGAGCGATTTGACAGTCATTCAGCACATATGCATTCAAACATTAATCCACAACTACAAGAAAAATGAAAAGATTACCTGTTCTTCTTTTGCATTTCTGTCAGGCTGAATATACTTCAACAGAGCAGTCTTGCTACCGACTTTAACAGAGCCCTGTAAAAGAGGAAGAGTAAGTGGCCATAATCCTGCCATAGGCTGGTTCCCCCCTACAAATGTATTTGGGTATGGTCTGTTGCAGAATGCATCAGGTCTGGCTCTTTAAAAGCCATGAATAAGGACACATTACAATGGGAGGCAGGTTTCACAGGTTTGGGGCTTCTTGTTTAACAAAAAAAAAAAAAAAAAAAAAACAGGCTTTCCTGCACTTTAGTAATGTCCCATGAGTGTAATTCATTTTTGTTGTTTCTACTGGACAGGAAATAACATCAAGCATAATTTTCAAATTGAGCAGCATGTGTACAACTGTTTCAATTGATTGTGTGAAAGCAGCATGAAGACATTGAGCTAATCGATCCACTCAGTAACAAGCTAGCGGTCATGAAATCTGAGGCCATATTGGAGGTGTCAAATCTCTGGCTTTGCCTGAAAACACCACAGAATTCTGGGGAATCTGGGGAGACAGCTGGGACACTGCCAAGGGAAATAAAAGCTCCATGGATAATGTAAATAAAAGGCAACAGTGTATAAACCTAGAATTATGCAGAATTTATTTATTTTTTTAACAACATGTATTATTTTCTGACCATTAACTGTTTTATGAGATAATGTAAATAATGGAGCTATTGTGTGGGTTTAAATTTGACATTAATTAGACATTGTGTCTCACTCAAGTGTAAAGAACACACCCTAAAAGTGACACATAACTGGTGTTATCTTCCTCAAATACCTGTATGTTACACAACCTTGATGAAAGGAAAGTAGCAAAGGACTGATAATGCGTCACTGCGTGATTATTTCACATTGTGAATTTCCATTTGAATTTGCTCTCAAAATATATAACCATTTGGACAAGGTCTTTCCCCCGCAAGAGAAGCATTAAAGAGACCTGACGACTGTGGACTGCCTTATTATTTCAGGGCATCTTTGGAACATGCATTCCGGGATAACATCACACTTATTCAGGCTCATTTTTCTCTGGTGTAAACACCCTAAACACAGAAGCGTGTAGAGTGAAGCATGCCATGTGCTCCACACAGCAATAGTAATTTTTTTAATATTCTGAACCCGCGTTTGCCATGATACAGGTTACACCTTAATAACTCTTGCTTCTTAATTCCCCTTAAAATTCTACAAGTCGGACACCCCAAAGAGGCCATTGGAATATTCTAACTTCATCAGTCCGTTTGTACCCGATTCTGCATCTATGGCAAATAAAAACACTATTAAGCAATAAAATATTACAAAAAAGTAGAGGAACTTGCTTATTAAAAAGGATCCTAAAAATTGTCCCAATCTAATGAATATCTAGTAAGTATACCTTTTGAGGAGTTATTTTTTGCATTTGATGCATTTTGTCTATTAAAAAAATTAAACCCCAAGTTAGCTGTTAATGCGTGCATACAAGAACACCACCGTTTTTTTTTTCCAACTGCTAAAGACAAACATGCTGATCTGTACTTCAGACTGTAGACTTAAAACACTCCTATATCCCATCAACTCTTCAAAATCATCTTAGACATATTTAAAACTTCCACAGGATAAATTCATGACCCATTCAATTAAGAAACTCTTACCACTCAAAATGTCTCATGAAAGATAAGTCTCCAACTAAAAGATGCACGAACAGAACGTTAATGAAGAGTGTGGGATCTTGGTATAAGGAGACAGGCAATGATGGATACGTGACCAGCCATTTCTTTCACCATTTTGTCCTGTTGCTTTCGTTACAACAGCTGCATAAAACCACTGTTACTGCAAGTACTAAACAAGACACTAACAGCATTACAAGAACACTTGTGCTTAGTGGTGTGCTAGCTAAAAAGCTCGAAAGATGCAAAGCTAGCATATGTTAAATTAGTAAACTTATTAAAAATCCCTATAGCTTGTTATTGGTTCAGCTAAAAAGATCTGGACATGCATACTTTTACTGACCATGTGTAAAGGAACCATTGACACCACCACCACCTAAGCTTTAAACCCACTTCACATTAGGGTTGCAGCGGTAACCGGTTTCACTGTATACCACGGTATTAAAATGCACGGTTATCATATCGTGTGCGTTTGCTTATAACCGGTAAAAAGCAAGCCAGCGGAGAAACTGACCCGCGCATGCGCAACTCCGCTCCGGTTCAGCTACTCCGCACACAGCGGTGAGAATGGCAGAAAGTGCATCAGACTTAACAAATTTTTTAACAAAAAAAAAAAAAGCTAAACTAATGTCAGCGGCGAAAATGACGTAATCGCGGTGGCTCCGCCCGTGCGCAAGGGTCTCGCGCGCTGTCGATTCGCGAGGTCGTGCACCTCTCGAATTTTGTAACTTTGCGCGCGCTGCGCCTCAGCGCAATGAACAAAGTCATGTTTGGAGGGTTCATACACCTTTATAAGGTGGAATTAAAGTACTTGTACGTAACTTTAAAGGTCCGTTTCAATATTTCCCAGCACCCTAAACTTAATTAAGTTAAATATTTATACATATACTCGAAATAATTCGCTTTTTTAATCACATTATTTAATGGTTGTTTATTTCCAAAATTCCCAATCTTAACGTCTTCACGTTCTCTCATATTTCGTCCTGGAATTACAAGAGGCTCGTATTTGTTAACGTAATACAAAAGAACTGTGCGGAGTCGCGCGCTACGGTCACTAGTGAAAGTATAAACCTAGCTTTTTAAGGTCCTTGCTTTCACTGGATGTGAAAGACGCCATTAATTTACATGCGTTCATTTTCAAATTCTAACGTGCCTGTTTTTGATATGTTAAAACCAGACTCGGTGTGAAAGCCTTAAAATAGAAATTTCTATTGTGAGGATCATGTCAGAAATAAATCCTCTCTTTCTGCAGTATCTGGTTATATTCTAACTTGGAAGTACAACGGACGTTTACAACAGTTGTTGATCAGACAGTGACCCCGGCTGAGTTTATCAGATATTAAATAATTTAAACTTAAATAATTGTACTGAAATCCATGATTTAGGTTTCTCTAATTTTGCAGTATTTATATAAACATGTGTACAGCTTATTTTTTTAAAGGACACATTTTGTATACAATAGTTCCAGGTTTCTACAATAAATAGTTAATTGAACAAAAATAACTTGTAATTTCTTTAAGGGTCAGTGTATCTTTTAATAATATACAAACTAACTGTGATACCGTGATAACCGTGATACCGCGATATTTTCTGAGACGGTTATCATACCGTGAAAATCTCATACCGTTGCAACCCTACTTCACATCAATATCAACAAAATATAAAACCAAATATTTACATAAAACAGCAAATCTCCATTTGAACCATCAAAGAAACATATTGAGATTCAACCAGTCATTCGTGGCAAACAAGAAAAGTGGAATTCCATGAGATTAAAGGCAATGGTTGACAAGTCCCAACTCAAAGGAGAAAACCAGGCTGTTCTGAGACTGTGGTGGTGGCAGAGCACAAGAATAAACCAATAACCCAATAACGAAGGCCGTGACACAACAGTGCACTTTGGAGCATTACAATATCTTTTAAATATAGAGTGATGTCTGATAAAGTGGCAAAATTTCAAAGAATCAAAATGCTGTTAAAGCGACGAAAGTGATCAAGAAGTTGAACAAGAAACTGGAAGGATGCGTAAAGAATGACTGCTACCACAGTAACGCAAAGATAAAAAGCAGTGCATCACTGCAAGCAGGAATCCTTCAGCCACAAAGGGTCAGTAATCAAATGCAGTGTCAATTTAAGACAGGAAAACACAAGCAGTAGATATTAATACAAGGAAGTCCACTGCCAGATGACATCCGGTAGACATGTACCATTTTGTCCACCGTAAACTTCAAAGAAATTGTGGTGGGGAAATTATACTGAAATGTCTTAATTGTAACCCAGCTAAGCCACAATTTGTAAGAGATAAAAAGTCAAATCTGTAGGGTAAAAAAAAAAGAAGAAATCGTTGACAAGATGCCAACACCTGAGAAATGGAAAAAAATGGGACGAAATCGTTGACAAGATGCCAACACCTGAGAAATGGAAAAAAATGGGACACAATATCCGTTTATGAACGATATTACTTGGAACAGTTCCGTCTCAACTCCAAGTTCGGCACAATATTTTGTGAGTTTAAATATATGAAATAACGGTCGTCTCCATGCCATGCAAATTTACCAACTTGTCCAAGTTTTGAAAACAAATCTAAATCTACTGAATTTGTAGACTGAATATTAGACTAAATCTACTGAATATTAGACTGCTGTTACGTTATATTTTTTTAAAAATTCAGAGGCTGTAAAGCTCCTAATACTGAAGAATAACTCGAACTTATTTAAATAGCGAAATATGATTTTCCCCCTTCCACCCCATTTGCGGTCAACCACTGTTGACCCATTTCACCCTTGGCCCTGCCCCTGCCCAAGCCTTCTTCTTTTGAAGACAGCCGCTGTAGAGGGACAAGGATGGGCCACCTGGTTGGACTCCATGAAGTGGACAGCATCCTCGAGGTTTAAAAACTCCACATAGGCCGTATCGGAGCTGTAACCTGGGGACAGCATTTGAAATACAGATGGGTTTGCGTTAGTTAATGCCAGTCAAAATTAGAATTGTGAAGAAAAAAAAAACTCTTTCGAATCACGGACGTTATAATAGCGACTTAGTGTTTACAGTTCATACACTGGGAATGTCCATCAGAACTGTGCGAGTAAATTTGCTTTCAATAGATGAAAAGCAATTGCACAATTTTTACAGCTCATACCTTTCAACATAGCCAAAATAACTGTCAGTGTTTTTGCATGTGTTCATCATGTCTTGTGTCTGATGGGGTGCTTGAATCAGTGTAATATATGATGGATTACTACAGACTGCAGCTCTCTATAGGCTGCAGAAATACACACGTAAATTACATGTACAACGTCCGATTTAATATAGAATTTCCATTTTAATCTTAACAGCATTCTAGTGCCCAAATTTCAACATAAAATTCACCATATATGTGCCGCTACATGTGGTCTATTGTTGAAACTCACAAAACAGACCATAAGCTCATTGCAACATGAAAAGCAAACTGTTTGTGTATGCAAACAGAAATTCCTTTGCGTCAAACAAGCCTCCAAAGTCTCTTAGAAGAAAATTTTGTGAAGTTGCCAGTCACACAGGTTTTTGTTATTCTTAAGCAGATGAGATAGGGAACCACATTTGTATGTTTAAAACAACTTTACGTGTGACCCAAAACAAAAATTCACAAGTGGTATTAAAGTTTGTTTTGTTACTGGCCCCATTTTTGCCTTTGGTCAAGGAAAAAAAAAAACAACAACCACCATTCCAGTACATATATTAAAAGTATAAGGAGTAGGAGATCATTCACCTAAATCGATAACTAAGTTCACAGCTCAACCAAAGAGAGGCCACATGTGACACCCGTACACCTTAGTAAGAAGCAGGGATGTCACACGAGTGATAAGGGGAACCATGTTAGGACAATCTCAGTAGGGTATTAGGTCTTTAGCACAAGTCATTTTAAGATGGAAGGTGCTCAGGGAGAACGGCACAAGTTCCAGCACAAGAACACAAAGGATGAGGGACAGGGAACCATTTGTTTAAACAAGAAACCCTTTAGCACATTAAGAAAACCAATCAGCATTTTTTTGTTTCTGTGTCTAAGGTGCGGAAAACAGTGTCAAAACAAAGAACAAGAATGAGCGTAGGATTCGAATAGCGAAAAGCGAAAAGTTGCGAATTCTACGGAAGTTTGCAAATACAAAAACTCACCTGGAACAACATCCCTTATCTTCATTCCTTGCATTGGCACTCCATCACGAATGGCAAAGGCATCCAGTATCTAAAATGATTTTATTCTAGTTAGATCCTATGATAACATCATATACTGTACTCTATTACAAAAGCTAAATATCTAGAATTGACATTATGAATCTAGCACACCTGCTGCATTGTAGCAGTTTTAGGAATTCCAGAGATGGCAATGGTATTTGAGACTTTATCCTGTACACCAGCACTCCTATAATCCTGGTCCTTTAGTGTAGAATTAACAGAATTGTTTCAACAACAATTTATATTGTAAGAAAATAATGATCGCTGTGAGTCAAGAACCCAGGCAATAAAACTGTTGTTAAGAGTTAATGCAGTTACTTTAAGACCAAGTAAAATCTAATAATAAAATCAAACAAATAAAAAATGTTGAAGAAAATGAGGTAAATATACACTCAATTCATTAAAGATATCTAGAATAAAAAGGTCTGACCTTGTATATACCAGGTATAAATAAATATCCATTCTATTTACAAATAGTGCTACATGCATATAAGAAATTATAATTATTAAAATATCTATACAAAATTACTACCAACTACCAGGACAAATTGCACAAACATAAGTCTAATTCTCTGACCTGCGAACCAGAGTCATTTGGTCTTTCAGGTGTAGTCAATTTCGATTCTTTCAAACTCTTTTCTGTCCCTTGAAGATCACCAAGGATGTAGTCAAATTTTCGCCCTGAACTCGTCCTGTAATCAATGTCTCTGTAGTCCTGGTCTTGTCTTTCTCCTCTGTTACTCTGGGGTTCCCTGGGCGCTGGTGGCAGATTCGCTTTCTTTGGCCCCTGCTCGAGAGGCATATCTTTAGATCCTTTAAAGTTTCCCTGATCAACTGAGATCTGATTTGACAGACTCTTTTCTGGAATGAATGGAAGTCTTCCACCTAATGGCAAAGCGCTGTCAGGCTTTTCATCTCTTGGCCAGACTTGACCATCACCGTCTCTGCATGGAGGTTTTAGTACTGGGGCCAACGGCAGTAGTGGTGGCTTTTGAATAGTATGAGGTGCATCTCTAGCTGGGAAGCTGGTAGGAATATTCTTGTCCCAGTTTGGTGCACTAGATCCTTCTCTTTCTGGTCGGGAAAAGCCAAAGGTCCCACGATCTTTTCCTGGTAATATAACAGGCGGTCGCTCTCTATCTTTAAACTGGGAGGGTTCTCCTAACTCACCTTCCTTGCCACGCCCAGGAAGAAATCGCTCTTTCATTTCTCTGGGGAAAGATGAACTGTTCATCATTGGTGAAAAACCGCCTTGATCCCGCACTCCATGTTTGCGCCACTCATCCGAGAGTGATTTGTTCTCATCTCCTCTAAACTCTGCTGGGTTTTCAGTTGGCTCTGGGAACTCCCTATCCCTTAAAGTTGGTTCACCTACTCTAAGCATAGCTTTCTCCGGATTGCGGCATTCTAGGGGTATGTCAGGTCTTGTCCTGACATCCATAGGAGTACCATCATTGTCACGAAACATTTGAGGAGACCGATCCCTAAAATCACCTGAGGATGCCATACGATTCCTAAAATCCATATCTGATTCAAACCTTCCTCTAGAATTTAAAGGAGGGGCAAAGCCTCGTCTTTCAAAGTCCATCCCTGATCTTTCACGAGGAGGCATGTCTCCTCTGAAGCCATTAACATCCTTCATTCCCATTTGTGGCCTCTCTTTTTCTCTTACATTGTCATTTCTCTCCATAGGCTCCATAGGAAGTCTTCTCCTAGCATCCATAGGAGACATGTTGAAGCCAGGCATATCCATTCGAAATCGGTCCCTCTCTCTCATATCCATAAACTGCTCTTCAGGTCCCCTCAAATTCCTACTCTGCATGTTTCTGCCCCCCATATCCATAGGTGGTCTACTCTGCCCCATAAAACCTGGAGGATTTTGCTGGTTGTTTCTGAGCTCCATGTCAAAACGTCTTCTAAAGTTCATGTCAGCTTCATTTCCAGGCCTGAAGAAGTCTCGGGGAGGATCTCTTCCTCTATCAAGAGGTCCCATGTTTCGAGCCATCATATCAGGTGGACAATCAAATCTCCTCATATCCATAGGTGGTCTGTCCTGAGGTCCTGTTCCCATATTCATCCCATCTCGTCCTCTGAAGCCAGGCATTGGTGGTCCACCTCTTCCTTCAAACATCTCCCCACGGTCCCCACTGCAATACAACAACTTGCTTTACCACCAACTCTGTGATTGTGACAGTGTGTCTAGCAAAGTTAACATTTTCAAAAAATGAAACAGACTTCATGCATTATACATAGCTTTAATGCAACAAATTGATGGATTTTTAAAAACTACTTTACATACTATAGGCAAGACTGTACTCTTGCCTATAGTAATTAAGGACCTCTCCTCTAGACAGAACTAAAGTTTGCTACCAAACTGCCATTGATTAACCCATATACAAAATACCCAAAACATCTACCAGTCATGAACTTTAAGACCTGTAGATATGATGCATTATTCACATATTATATATATATATTACGATATAATCAGAAGAACATGAGTAAACAATGAATACTTTGAAAAACCCATTAAATACAGACATGCACCCATTCGATACAGATGACCAAATACGGGAGAAAGATGCAAGACCTTTCATTATGTATACATTACAAATATTATATTATTGTTTTTGTCAATATAATGAAATGCATCACAGAATCATAAAATCAGAATATTTTGTCACATGTTGCTGAGATAATAAATGTGGCACAACTGACATTTTGTCAAAGAATAATACTAAACAGTGTCAATAGTAATCATTTTCACTGAAACTAAAAATAAAATTGTACTACAAATATTTAGTACATATTTAGATGATATGCCTCTCAAAAATGCGGAAATTCCATCACCAGAGCTGAAACTTTTAGCTGAAAATGACAAAGCAAAAAATAACTGATTTTTCCCCCACACAATCTACATTTCTATTGGACCCCAAGAGACCACATTTATTTATAAGTACTTGGCAGTTGAAGCAATGGACCATGAACATAGTACGCTGTGCTTCTGGATCCTTGCCGAGCCAGTATCAGTTTGTAGATGTTGCAGTGTTTTAATAGTGGTTGGTTGGTTAATAACATGCACGGTTATGGTTGTTGGAGAGAAGATGGGCGGTAGGGCCTTGTGAGGAGTATGGGAGTGGCATAGGATATTTCACCATCTTATCCTGTGTTTAAGTATAATCTATTCTCTAGGCTACCTAGTGACCGCTGCGAACAGGGCAGTTGACAACAAAGGAAAGTCTTTGTGGCAGCTTGGAGAGACAGCTGACAAGGGGGAATAGACCCCACCGGGGCTGTCATGGGCTAGCTACTCATGATGGCGGCACTTGCGGAAATATCCGTGTGCGTGCAACCTTAAGAGCTACAAAGAGACTTAAGAAAACAATACCCCTTGAGTCTGCGAGAGCTGGGGTGGAAGATGACTCACAGGATGGTCACATGGCTACGAACTCTGGAATGGAATCGACAATGAGAAAAAGCTCTAGCACAAAGGTATCTGCCGCGGTAGGAGGTGAGATGCAGGAGTGTGTCTGTGGATGGAAGAAGGTTACGTCACTTAGAGGGCTGAGGATTCATCAAAGTAAGAAGAGATGTTTGGAGGTGGTAGTGCAGGGGCACCGCATTGAACAGTACTTCTTACGGAGTAGTTCGAATCAGTCGGGTGAAGTCCAGCGGCAGGTTGTACACCACAGCCCGCAGGATATCAGTACCTCTGTTGCTAAGGAAGTGAACTGCAGTAAAGACATACAGGATGATGAGTCTGAGGTTCAGCAGATGAGAAGCAGAAGGCTGGCGAAGGAGAAGAGTTTTGTCCAGAGAAATAAGGTAAAATGGCCCGCAGCAGTAGATAAAGCAGGCTGGAGAAGCGTAAATGATGATCTTAGAGGTTTACTGGCTAGTCTGAAAGGGTCAGCAGAAAGTAAATTGAATAGATTAGGTGGAGTCATGTATGAGTATGGATTGGCTAGGTTTGGGAAAGTACAGGTGAGGGAAAAAAAGCAAGAGTCTGTGAAATCTAGGCGACAGGTAGAAATAGCTGGGCTTGTCCAGGAGTTGAGAGCTCTGAGAAAACAGTGGAAGAGGGCAATGGATGAGGATAAAGAGGGTATCAATTGGCTACAGAGAGATCTGAAGAGTAGGTTAGCAACTTTAAGGAGGGCAGAGGTGTTAAGGAAAAGGAGAAGGAAGAAGGAACATGCTAGGGCAGCCTTCTTCAGAAATCCCTTTGGGTTTGTAAAGACTTTATTTAGCAAAGAGAAGTCTGGTAGACTAAATGTGGAAAGAAAGGTATTAGAAGAGTACTTTGAATGTATGTATAGTGATAAGGATAAGGACAAGGAGTTGGAGCTCCCAGCAGACATTCCACCAGTGGGCACAATAGGGGGCTGCATGGATGTCAGCCTCCCAAAGTGGAAGGAAGTGCAAAATGTGGTTCGCCATGCAAAGGCTGGATCTGCGCCAGGGCCTAATGGTGTGACGTATCAAGTGTATAAGAATGCACCTGATGTCCTGAAGTTTTTGTGGAGAATGATGGTCATAATGTGGAAAAAAGGGACTATCCCAAAAGAGTGGAGGAGAGCAGTGGGCATCCTGATTCCAAAAGAAAAGGATTCCAAGGAGATAGAGCAGTTTCGACCAATAAGTCTCCTTAATGTAGAAGGTAAAATCTTCTTTAGTGTAGTAGCAAGGAGATTAGTAGAGTACCTAAAAGCAAATAAATTAATTGACACCTCAGTTCAAAAGGCAGGGATTCCTGGTTTTGCAGGTTGTTTGGAACATAGTAGTATGATCTGGAGTCAGATCCAGGCAGCGAAGAGAGAGGGTAGGGACCTACATGTGGTGTTTTTAGACCTAGCTAATGCTTTTGGGTCCGTGCCGCACAGTGATGGCTAAGTTACCTTGAGAAAGTAATCCGATTACTGATTACTGATTACTCCTTTTAAAAGTAACGTAGTTACGTTACATATTACTTGATTTTAAAAGTAACTACGTTAGATTACAAGTTACTTTAGTAGTTACATTCAGCAGCAAAATAAAATTTTCCAATACTCACTTTATTGGAAGTGCATTTTTAACAGTAACAATGTATTGAAGCAGGTTCGGTAACCGAGGCAGAAACTGCTTAATCCAAAAATCCAGAGGTGGGAAACTTTATTGATAACGCAACCCTAGCGCGCGCAGGCTCCACACCCCCCCCCCCCCCCCCCCCCCCCCCCCCAGTGTCACTTAAAGGGCAAGACTCGCCGTGAGGAGTAGGGGTCGCTACAGTATCTCCTGACATTACGTTTGTGTAGCTGCGCGGTATTATTTGTAAATTTATTTGTAAACGTAATACAAGCGAACTGGGTGGGTTTCCCGAAACGTTCGTAGCGCCAAGTACTTCGTAACCTCGTATGAAACGTACGAGGTTAAGAAGTACTTAGCGCTACGAACGTTTCGGGAAACCCACCCCAGTTCAGTCAGACAGCTTGTGAAACGAAATACCATTACAATTTCAAGCATTTTAAAGTAGGCGACGTTAGTCAAAATTCCAGCACTTTTCAAACGTGGAACACAAAGCAACATTAAAATTGGTCAGGTAAATGTTCCTTCCCCTGTTTTTGAGGGGTGTTTCTTTACACTACCACATATCGTTACGGGAGGACACTGCACAGAATGACTTGTAAAACGTGCTCGCGCTCTCACAGGAACGGGGTCAGACGCAAAAGTAGAACTGAGCCAAGAAGAAAGCAAATATATATATTTTACAAGGGAAAATATAAATAGTAACGCACAGTTATTTGGATAAGTAACTTTAATCTGATTACTGGACTGGAAATAGTAGCGCGTTATATTACTCGTTACCGAAAAAAGTGGTAAGATTAGAGTAACGCGTTACTAAGTAACGCGTTACTGACATCACTGGTGCCGCATAGCCTAATATGGAAGGCGTTTGAATATTTTCAGGTGCCAGCAAATATTACTAGGCTGGTTAAGGCATACTTTGAGGATATTCAGTTATGTTTTAATACAGGAGAATTTGTTACAGCATGGCAAAGGTTGGAAATGGGTATAATGGCCGGATGCACCATTTCGCCTTTGGCATTTACTATGGCCATGGAGGTGATAATTAGGGCCTCAAAGTGGGTGGTAGGCGGTGAAAGACTGCGAGATGGGTTACGGCTACCTCCAATTAGGGCATTCATGGATGACATGACAACACTAACAACGACAGTACCTTGCACGCGGCGGTTATTGGAAAAAATACAGGGAAATCTTAGGTGGGCTAGGATGAAGGTAAAGCCTAATAAATCTAGAAGTATATCAATAGTTAAAGGCAAGTTGGTGCAGGAGAGCTTTTGTATGGAAGGGGAGTGTATACCATCGGTACAGGAGAAGCCAGTTAAAAGTTTGGGCAGATGGTATAGTGCAGCATTAAATGATAAGGAGCAGGTGGTGATCTTAAAGACAGAATTGGTGCAGGCAATTAATAGAATAGAGAAGTCGCTGTTACCAGGAAAATTAAAATTATGGTGTATCCAGTTTGGCTTGCTTCCTCGTATTAGATGGCCACTGACAATTTATGAGGTACCTATCACAGAGGTTGAGAGGTTGGAAAGGATTTTGAATAAAACAATAAGGAAATGGTTAGGTTTGCCACGTTGTTTAAGTAGTGTAGCATTATATGGAAAAGGCATACTAGAACTACCTATGACTAGCTTAGTTGAGGAATTTAAATGTGCGAGGGTGAGTCGAGAGGTGATTCTATTAGGATCTAAGGATAATGTCGTAAGAACAGCAGCATCAGTGGCTAAGGTAGGGAGGAAGTGGAATCCACGGGTAGCGGCGCAAGCGGCCGAAAGCGCGTTAGTGTTGCGCGATATAGTAGGCTATGTCCGATGTGGAAAAGCGGGCTTTGGATCAGGTGACTCATGGAAAACATTTAATAAAGCCACGTCACCAGAGAGAAGGCGAATGGTAGTGAGTTTTATAAGGGAACAGGAAGAAGATGCTCGACGTGCATTAGCAGCGTCTCAGGCAAAACAAGGCCAATGGCTTCGTTGGCAGAGTGTAGAAAATAGGCGGCTCACCTGGCAGGAAATTTGGGCGATGGACGCGGGGCGCATCAAGTTTCTACTTGGAGCAACATATGATGTCCTTCCAACTCCTCAAAACCTCGCACAGTGGGTAGGTGAAGATCCTAAATGTAAGTTGTGCACGGGAGTTGGCTCGCTAAAGCACATTTTGTCCGCATGCCATGTTAGTTTGTCACAGGGGCGATATACATGGAGGCATAATCAAGTTCTAAGTGTGCTAGCGTGTTTATTTGATAAGAAGCGCTTAGAGGTTAATGCATTGACTAGTGTTGGTAATCGGTACGCAAATAGGTTTGTGAGGGAGGGTAAATGTGCAGGAGAACGCGATTGTGCCGTTGATGTTGGCAGGTGGGGTGAAGCACGAGATTGGAAACTTCTAGTAGATATAGGGAGAAAACTACAGGTTCCGGAGTGCATAGCAGTAACTTCATTGAGGCCCGATATGGTGTTGTACTCGGAAAGTAAACGGATTGTTTACTTTATCGAATTAACGATTCCATTTGAAGACGCGGTTGATGAAGCATTTGAGAGGAAAAAGTTAAAATACGCTGACTTGGTGGCTAATGTGCGAGAACGCGGATGGCAGGCGCACATAAGACCAGTAGAAGTAGGTGCTAGGGGCTTTGTGGCTAAATCTATGACATCGTTGTTAACACAGTTCTGCCTTAGAGGGAGAAAGCTAAGATCAGCTGTGAAGGAGCTGTCGGTGGTAGCTGAAAGAGCTAGCCAATGGCTGTGGATTAAGAGGGCACAGACTACTTGGGGGCATGTCCCATAAAGGTGGCTTGACCGGTCTTATGAGTGAGACGTTGGGAAGGTGAAATGGGTAACATAAAAGGTGGTTGAACAGCAAGCTTTGAGGGGGGTGAGGCTGGGACGCCAGCCCTCACCGTTGAGCCTCCTGGAGGTGTTGTGGGCTCAAATCAATGAAACACCAACGAAGGGAGGTGCCCACCTGATGACCCCAGTGAAGAGCTTGTAAGTGGTTGTGGGTGTCGCTGTTACTTTGCGTGAAGGTCTGTCTAGGGCTGTGTTGTGGTCTGAGTACTTGGCAGTTGAGGCAAGTGACCATGAACATAGTACGCTGTGATTCTGGATCCTTGCCGAGCCAGTATCAGATTGTAGCTGTTGTTGTGTTCTGCTCAAACAACTGGTGTGTGTTTAGGATGTCGTTGTTGCTTTGTTTGAAGGTCGCTGTTACTTTGCGTGAAGGTCTGTCTAGGGCTGTGTTGTGGTCTGAGTACATGGCAGTTGAGGCAAGTGACCATGAACATAGTACGCTGTGATTCTGGATCCTTGCCGAGCCAGTATCAGATTGTAGCTGTTGTTGTGTTCTGCTCAAACAACTGGTGTGTGTTTAGGATGTCGTTGTTGCTTTGTTTGAAGGTCAGTCTAGGTTGATGTGATGATCTGAGTACTTGGCAGTTGAAGCAATGGACCATGAACATAGTACGCTGTGCTTCTGGATCCTTGCCGAGCCAGTATCAGTTTGTAGATGTTGCAGTGTTCTAATAGTGGTTGGTTGGTTAATAACATGCACGGTTATGGTTGTTGGAGAGAAGATGGGCGGTAGGGCCTTGTGAGGAGTATGGGAGTGGCATAGGATATTTCACCATCTTATCCTGTGTTTAAGTATAATAAGTGTACATAGTTTTAAGTCCATTTTAATGAGATCAAAAATCTCTCGTATGCATACTAGGAAACTGCGGTTGATTGATTTCATGTTTACATAATCTAGATTTCTTTCTTCAATAACTAAAATTGCATTAGCAAAAGTGCCAAAATATGCTAATTCTTATTTCAGGCAAACCAAGACACCAACAACTTTCTTTACGTCAGGAATAGATGCATTTTACATTGTAGACAGCTCTGGAGCCTTTACGACTTTCATCCATGTTAAGGTAATTTGTTAGAATTAGAAGCTGTAGCGGTGATAGTAGTACATTTAAAATAACATCTTAAAGCTATTCGTTTTGGTTTACATAACTGAGAATTTGCATATTTTATACACTTTTGTTGATACTGTCTTAAGTTATTGAAGAAAGAATTCCGAATATGCTAACGTTACCACAGTTACAAGGAACAGAAAGACATCAGGAATGTTGGATGGCAAAGATCCTAAATAACAGATGACCTGATGTGTTGCAATGCTCATTAGTTTGTACATTATTATGGCACCTAGAAAAAGTTATTGGCACTTGATTTTTTTTCCTTTTAGGAGCCACTGGCTCCTTGAGTAATTTTTTTGTCTGGAGTCTTGCCCAGTCTGCATTTTTGCCACCTGGTCAGGGTGGTACCAACCAGAGTCTAGACTACTCACTTTAGGGATGTTCCGATCCAGCTTTTTGAACTTCCGATCAGATACCGATATTTATTTGTACTTCCGATCCGATAACAATATTGGCCGATACAGATACCGGCCTATCCGAACATGTATTAAAGCTTAAAGTTATTTAGCCAACTTACTTTGTTTTCAAACTCACGTTGAAAAGCGTTTTACTCTTGATAACAAGTAGCCAGCTGAATTAGTTGTGTTTGAATAATACACAATGGTTGGTAAGGAGAAACTGACCTGTTTATTTAGCAATTAATAAACTCAAAATAGACAAAATAATAAATAACAAACAAATGGCATCAGTAAACCAGTAGAGTGCAAATAATATTGTAAATTGTATTAAAAAAGCAAAACACACAATCTGAGTAGAAAATAGTCTACTATTTTTGTTTCTGTCAGTGTTAGTTGTGTAGGACCTTTCTTTTTTACTTTTTCTTTAGAAACTCTTCATTTTGTTTATGGTGGTATTTCGCTAAATGCTTGATTAGATTGGTTGTATTAAAAGTTCTTACAGCTTGACCACCACACTTACTGTGGCATATGTTGCACTCTACCTCTTTGTCGTCCTTTAAGGTAAAATAATCCGACAACTGACATTTTTACCGATAACTTCAAATTTATATGGCCGTCTTAATGGTTAGGAGATGCCACGGAGCTAAATTGGGGAGATGCTACGCTCGTGTGCTGAAGGTGTGCTAGAAAATGCGGACCGGATTTTACTCACTGGCGAAAACACAGCAAAATCCAGAATGGATTATCTAAATGGGTGCGCTGGAAAACCCGCATCGGACTTTCAAAAAGAACTGGATTGGGAGTCTGGATCAGCATTTTCTCACGCCTGCCGATCCGATACGCATTTTTTGCAAATATCAGCGGCCGATCCGATCCACATATCGAATCGGGACAAGCCTAACTCACTTTAATGAGGTACACACAGAACTTACAGGGGCACATTTGTTCCTCTCTGCATGCCAATCAGCCATAGGGCCAAAACTGTGCATCTAGTAAATAAATTAAGTGATTTAACACTAAAGTGCATGAATGAGAAATAGCATGGTATAAATCGAAATGCGAAATGGTGATTGTCTTTACGTCATCACATCATGTTAGGTAAAATGAGTAGTTACACTGGCCATTTCACAACACTCATACATACACTATATTGCCAAAAGTATTCGCTTAGCCATCCAAATTATCGTAATCTGGTGTTCCAATCACTTCCATGGCCGCCACAGGTGTATAAAATTAAGCACCTAGGCATGCAGACATTTGTGAAAGAATGGGTCCCTCTCAGGAGCTCAGTGAATTCCAGTGTGGAACTGTGATAGGATGTCACTTAGGATGCAAAAAATCCAGTCATGAAATTTCCTTGCTCCTAAATATTTCACAGTCAACTGTCAGCTGTATTATAAGAAAATAGAAGTGTTTGGGAACGACACCAACTCAGCCATGAAGTGGTCGGCCACGTAAACTGATGGAGCGGGGTCAGCGGATGCTGAAGCACATAGTGCAAAGAGGACGGAAACTTTCTGCAGAGTGAATCACAACAGACATCCAAACTTCATGTGGCCTTCAGATTAGCTCAAGAGCAGTGTGCAGAGAACTTCATGGAATGGATTTCCATAGTTGTGCAGCTGCATCCAAGCCATACATCACCATACAAGTACAATGCAAAGCATCAGATGCAGTGGTGTAAAGCACGCCGCCGCTGGACTCTAGAGCAGTGAAGGTGCGTTCTCTGGAGTGACGAATCACACGTCTCCATTTGGCAATCTGATGGACAAGTCTGGATTTGGCGGTTGCCAGTATAACTTGTCTGACTGGATTGTGCCAAGTGTAAAGTTTGGTGGAGGGGGGATTATGGTGTGAGGTTGTTTTTTAGGAGCTGGACTTGGCCCCTTGGTTCCACTGAAAGCTTCAGCATACCAAGACATTTTGGACAATCCCATGCCTCCAACTTTGTGGGAACAGGGATTAGGAATGGGATGTCACTTAAACTTATATGTGGATCAAGGAATGTGAGCGGATAGTTTTGGCAATATAATGTGTGTGTGGTTTGTATTATATACACACACACACACACACACACACACACACACACACACACACACAATGTGCTATATTGTAACTGATGCCTTCGCTAGTTTAATCAATACCATTGGTTTCATTATGGTCTAATAATTTTATTTATAGAAGTGGCTACAACCAAAACATATAGCAATGAGCCACGATTACCTTAGCTGAAGCAAGGCTCACTTTCTTTTAAATATTTACAAATGTCCATAACAGTAACAATACAAACTTGCTCTGACTTAAAGCATTGAGCATTAGCTGCTCAAGTTTTTGAAAACTTTATGGAAAACGTAGTGGCTGCAGTGATTTTGCTTAGCCTGTTCTGAAGTTCTGCTCTACAATCCAGGATAAAACCAACTTTTTGCCACTGTGATTGTAGTGGAGCACAGGCACATTCTATTGCACATGGCCAGGTTAATTGGTTCTACTGTAGGGCTGCACAAACTATTATTTTTATTGTCGACTAAATCACAGACTAATCGGATCATATCATAATTGAATATAAAATATACAGCTTATCGCACTAGAATACGATTATATAACCATCATTAGATTTCAGCTATATGCTAACTAAAAATATAAACAATTTATATCATAGTTCGTTAAACCTTTAATGAAACATGCAGCTTGTTGCAACAAACAATTATTAAAATAACGATAAGGCACTGGCTTAAACACAAAAATAAATACATTAATAAAGAAATTATTCTTTTTTTTAGGTTTTTCTTTCTTTCATTTGTCTCTGGCATCAAACTTAGCTACATTTAAATCAAATTATGTAGGTACCTGAAACTAAGGAATTATTCACAAAAATAAAGTTTTGGTCTCACTGACGTTACAGAAAACACATGAATGCGTGCTAAGGCTAATTAAACAAATCGCTAATGTTAACTTTGAGGTTATCAAGATGAGTAAGTACTAAGTTAACGAACGATCTGATTACTAGCAATTTAGTTTACAGAGATGATGGTCCCTCTTCATCAGTGTCACAATCAGACACAACCTTTTCAGGTGCTCATGCATTGTGGTTGTGCTGCCGTGGAAGGCAAGTTCTGCCTTGCAGATATTGCATTGCACGCGTTTCTCTTTCATTTTCTTAACATGATCCCACACCTTTGAGAACCCGGTGGCCATGATACCAGAGCCTGTCTGTATAAAGTCCTGGGATGTCATCCACTGCCTACCCCGGTTTCCACTACTGCGCATGTGTGTCAGTGCAAACAACCGCCGCAGTTTGGAGAAAAGAAAAAAAAAAAAGAAAAAAAAAAAGACGCATCGACTATTAGATTTGCCGTCAACTACTTTAATAGTCAACATAATCGTGACTAGTCGACTAATCATGGCAGCCCTATTCTACTGACACCCCTGATAACACTTCTGCCTTATGCTGATACAGGAAAAAGCCAAAAGCATCAGTTATGAAATCTAGGCCCTAAAATCAAAATTTCTGTATAGTTTGAAAAAGGAAGAACACATTCATCCTGAACACATTTTTCATACTGCTAATTCTAGAACTCTTTTGATTGGATTTAAGAATTTATTAAGCGGAGTTTTGATTTCCTACCATTAGCCAAAGAGAGCACAGATGCCTGCATTCAACAATTTTAAAATGCATTTTAAGACGGACATTTCAGTTAATGCCAAAAAAGACAAATCTGTCAACAGCAGCAGCACATGTTTGATATGCTGCAAATCTCTAAAATGATTTCTTATTAAAGCACTGGAATGCATGCTAACCACATGTCAAACAGCAACCATTAAGAAGCAGCTATGCATATATCACACATGAAACAGCAATAACCATAACCATTCAAGGAACTAAATATGCATCAACCATCCATATGAAGATACAGAAAATAGTTTTAAACATTAACAGCATTTTCCAGGCTTTTCACCTCTTGGCCCTCAATCTCCATTTCACAGTTATCTAAAAGCTGTTTTCATGTGGTCAGAGGGCCTACATATGGCCAAGACTTTAGCTACATATAAAAAATGTATTATTATACATGCAACCCAAATAACCTTTACCCCAGGGCTATTCAACTATATTTTTCTGCAGGTCAGATTTGGCAGAGAGCTCTGACCTGTGGGCCAGACAATTTTCAGACCTATACCAATACTGTCATTGTGGATGTAAAATTGAAGGTAACACTCATGCCGCATAGAGAGACACAACGTGCCAGAAAGTGCCACACAGTGTCGTAAAATGTTGCAAATAAAATGTTATTTATTTTTACGGCGGTTTATCAAATATTTATTATTATTTATGGAGAGATGGGCCGCGGGCCGGTACAAATTCATTAAAAGGCCGGTTCTGGCACGCGGGCCGCCAGTTGAATAGCCCTGCTTTACCCTGTACCATTGTGCTCCAGCTAATGCTGCACATTGTATTTACTAAACAAACATTTAGCTATGTGCTAGATTTGACTTCTGACTAATTTTAACATGTCACCATGCTGCATTCTGGAAGATCCTCGTGATTGACAGCCTTAACACAATGGCAGGCAAGCTCAGTATTAAACATTGTACAACAAAAAAATTATTTTAAATAATGTAAAAATCTAATTTTTTCTTTTTTAAACTTTGTAGGTCATGAATGTCCTTGTACTATAGTCTCCACTATCTGCATATTTCTTTTGTCAAATATATGACTGAAACTGAAAGCCAATAAGTGATTAATCAATAACATGAAATGTTGCAGTCCTAAACTTAACTGCAACTGCAAATTTTATTGTTTTTTATGCATTATATTCCCATATTCAGGTTACTGATGAGTTCAGGTGTCAGGAGAGAGAGAACAATCAAAAAGTGCAGTCAAAGTAAACTTACAAAATATTAGCATTGTGACATGATTGAGCTTACCGAAATGGCATTCCTCCACGCGGACCAGATCTTGACCCGTTCCACATGATGGTCCAACGTCTTTTGGGGAACTCACCCTTAGCTTACAACCCCTCTTGAGTGTTTATCTGCAAATATGCTATTATTATTATCCAATCACTTGGCCTAAAACCCACAAGCAGACACATTAACCTAACTAATGTAATGCTCACAAGTTTGACACCCATCAGCTGTACAACATCCTAATACATTAGATGCAACTACATCTAAAAACAAACATGAACTGCACTTAATTACCATTGGCACCAGCAACCTTTGCACGGAAGCAATGAGGGGTTAAAAGGGCTTTGGCTTAGTGAACTGTATAAAATCTCTAATTGGACAGCTTAAAACTGCTGAATAGACGAGAATACAGATGTTACTAAAAATGATGTCCCATGTACAGCAACATTTTCATCAGTTACAGTATGGTAAATAATTTGATGGTAAAGCATACTTTGTTAAACATTAGTACTAATTAGATTTTAGTTTTCCCAGGATAGACTTTCATATTACTCCAGAGTGACATGGGGCAACCAAAAGTGACACCTGTCATTACTGCAGGAGACTAAATAAAACACCTTGCGTCTAGGCCCAATGTGTTGCACTAACGACGTTCAAGCCTAGCCTCCAATGTTAGCTTGTGAATTTCAAAAACATGACTTGAGTAACAAAGTTGTTTTTCCATGTGCTTAATGAAACAGTTTATAAACGCCGCAGGTGGTCTTTTCTCGACATTACAAACATGAGTTTATTAAAGCCAATGAAGTAATGAAGCTAAGGTTAGCCTCCATCCATCCATTTTGAATGGAGCTTTCCTTCTTAGGCGCGCCTATAACAAAGGCGAGCTGGACTGTAATTTATTCATTTCTAGTGAGTGAAATTTTCAAACCACACACGACAAACCATGTCAGGTAACGTGAGAAAGCGAAAAATAACTTATTACAATAGCTAGCTAGCTAACTAGTACTGCAGCTAGCCAACACGGACGGGTTAGCCGTCTAGCTAGCGAGTACAGTGACGTAAACAGCGCTAGCTCTGTTGCTAGCGCAGTGACGTGCACAGATGGCTCTGTTGCTAGGCTACATTCTCTCGTGCGAGTCGTTTTGCTTTTGTTCCGTTAATGTCCCGATATCCGAACTAGTTAACGGTTTAGCCGCCTAGTTAGGTAGTTAACCGGATCTAATTAACCCTTAGCTGGTTAGCTACTCGGCTAACGTTGAGCTAGTGCTGAGGCGAACACGGCCAAGTGCGCAGATACACCGGCCGCCAACAAAGCTCGGCTAGCTAGCGTCCGAAAAGGCGCCAAGCTAATGTAAATCACGGTAGTGACCCAGTCACCGGGTCGGGCGGGATTACACATCGGAACCGAACCGTCCACCCGCCGAACAGTTCGGCAGGTCGCGTCGGTACGCGGGCAGGTCGCTAGCTCGGCGCCCGCTATCACTCCGTCAGCTATGCTAAGCTAATCTGGTTATAATCATTAGCCGTGGATAATCCGTTTTGTTCTACTCGTTATATGTGGCGCTCACGCTCCAGAACCAGACCAGTACCGGGTTTGTGTGTTCGGTGAGAGGACGCGTTCATCAGCTCACCTCGGCTCCTGGTTCTCGTATCTGTTCAGCTGGCGAGCGGAAGGCAGTCCACTAAAAGCGCCCCGGTTCCGGTGTAGCAGGACACAGGCGCCGTGGGCAGAACCTGGTGTGAGCCGCTCCAACACGTCCAGATGGATACGTGAAATGAGTTGGAGATGTGAAATAAGTTGGAGATGTTCGTGTCTCCTCTGGTTAGATGCACCTCATGGACCTGGAGTTTAATTCTCTCACGTTATTTTTAGTAATTATATAGTGTCAGTGGTGCTTCACATAAGCAGCGTGCTTGTTAAATTTACTCCCCCAGTTAAAACATTTGACAAGCAGAATGAATAAACGCTACATTAATTTTATTCATGTGTACAAAATGCCTTTTAGTACTACGTTATGCAGACAGCTATGCAAGATAGCTAGCTAAAAATGTGGTGTGTTGGTTGGAAAGGAACGGGTTACTGGGTAATAATCTAGATAATTCTAGACTATAATCTAGATTAATAGAACATATTACGTCACATAGGCAGTATGAGTGAGTTTAGCTACATTTATGTTGGATTTACAAATTATTGACATGGAGCATTTAAAGTCATATGTACGCAGAGCAATATGGTTTTTGCCAGTGTTACATATCAGAGAGCACTGTCTTAATATAAATAATAAAATTATAAAATAAAATGTAATATAATTTTATTTTTTATATTTATGTAATTTTTTTATTTTATAAAATATAATTTAATTTTTTTAAATCAAGTTAGTTTAAATCAGTTTAAATTAGTTACCTTGCCAGTTCTTGTGTAAAAATGTTTCACCTTTCTTTCAACTTTCTGTAATGTATGCAGAGCCTACACAACCTATCAGCAACACTACATTTGCCTACATCTGCAGCCTTCTCAATAGTTCCAGTAACAATGTGCACTGAACACTTAAGCAATTCCTTTATTCAATATGCAGTTAAAGCACAAACATGATACATATAAAAATGAAAATGCTTTTGAAAGTGCTTTAAAGTCACTGTGTACATAGAGAAGATAGACTCAGTGTAGACTAAAATATGTTTAGCTAAAGGATGAAACAGTAATCATCTGAAAACCATAACCAACAAGAAGATCTCCTGACTTAAATAACTGACCACATATAATGGCCACATCAGTACTTTTCCATTATGCAGCTTTGGAAAGAATGAAATTCTGAAGAAAAACTCGACGAACATAAGATCACTGTGAATGTTTAACTTCTTATTGTACAACCAACTGTGAAATGTTTTAAGATCTTAATGTACAACCAATAAGGAAAGCTGATCTTGCCAGAACTAACAGAGTAAATTGCTCAATGATCTGAATGAAATATGGCAAGTTACCCTCCATATCAACAGTATGGCAGTTTCACAGTATCACAGCAATAGAGATATTGCTCAGTTTGTACTGCACATTATACAGAACTCATTAACAACCCAGTGATGTGCTTTTTTACTGGTAAACTACACAACACCTACTGTATTCAGTATATTATGAAGTGCTCTGTAAAATACAGTACGTACATCTACAGTTCACGTCTATAAAACAAACACAGATTAATGGTCAAATTCAATCAAACCAAGTATCACTCTGAAATCAATGTACTTGATCCAAGTGAAAAATACTTGGTTCACTGGTACAGAAACCACAAATCAGGCCAACAATGGTGTGAAATATTATGTTAGTATTGTTTGCTTAGTTATCTTACATTATGATAAAAGCACTGTCATGTTTTACTGAGTTGACAAATATCTTAAAATTTCTTTGTAAACTGAAGAGGCTTGATTGAATTAGGCCCTTTAACATCATTGAGAAAATATCATATAGACATGAAGACAAAGGGTTTCTTCTACAGCATAAATTCTTTACATAACACCAAAATCAAACAGGACACATGCACATTTTCTTTATTAAGCATTCCTCTCTTCAGAGAGGTAGTCCAGTGCATTTATAGCTGGTCTCCAGAATTTGACACAGGTTTAGCGCACATGTCAACATGTAAAGTTTTAGGTGGGGTGCCACAAAGACACAGAGAAAGGCATAAATATGAGATGAACAGAATAAATGTCATTTATACAGCAAGACACATGTACAATACTGGCATTTAAAGGTGCGGTATGCAGAATTTTTACATTTATGCTTAAAACGAATCAACTCATTAAATTACAGTCACTAGATGACATGTTGTTTCTAAGGATATTTTGCAAAGATTTGCATGGCCCTTGGTAAATATATTAAAATGCTATGAATGTGTTTGTATGTAGGTACATGATTGTCACTGACTAGGTGATTAATGGTGATCGAGTAAGCTTTAGTACTGCCACTGAAGGGTTTACCTGGTAACTGTGCATTTTAGAAACAAAAATACTTGTTTGACACTTGTACCTTTAATTACATGTATATGACGTTTACATGAACTCAGTGAGAAATTCCATTATTTACAGTATCATACTACAATCAAGACAAAATTTAAGCAGGCAAAAAATTACCATTTACCTTTTCTATTGTCTATAATTCACTTATAAATTAATGTTTATTGTTATTGTAATATTGAAAAACAACTAGATGTCAGCAAGACCTAAAATATGTGTTGCTCATTGGAAATGGAAGGGACTGGCCTAAGGGTTCTGCTCATTAACCAAAAACATTTTGTTGCTGCCAGTAATGGACGTGAAAGGAAATAGAGCTGTACTATATACACATTTTGTTAAATTGCTAAATAATCTGGGGTGGGTTTCCTGAAACGTTCGTAGCGCTAAGTACTTCTTAACCTCGTACGTTTCAACGTTCCGGTTACGAAGTGCTTAGGGCTACAAACGTTTCGGGAAACCCACCCCTGTTCTTTTTAATAGAAATATGTAAATCTTATAATTTCATTAATATTACTTGTCATATTATAAGCAGATATTAACAATTTAAACATTTATTTGGGAAACAAACTAGAAAGGGAAGAATTTCCACAAATGTAATGGACATGGGTAATATTATAGCTTGGCTTGGCCGTTAGCTTTCAGTGTATCTTCCTATGTACAGTGAGTGTGTTTGTGTTCATCTGACAGTATCACTCGTTAGCCGTTCTGTTCCTCCTTTTTCTCTGCGTTGAGCTGCGGAGGAGACATTATCTCTCCATTACATCGAGTTGCCTCCTCAGGTTTTACGCCCTGGGCATCCAGGGAGGTGTGGGAGGGCTCAGGGGTGGCGGCCACGGGAGCAAGTGTGGTGGGGGTCACGGGCCCTGCTGGGGCCTCCAGGCCTGGGCTGGAGGCCCCAGAGTCAGTCTGGTCTGGTGCGCGCAGCCTCTTCATTAAGGTGGTCACTCGCACTGCTTTCTGCATGGAGCAGGTTAACACAATACTTGTCTTAACTCTAGACTGTAAAACTCTAGGCTCTTAGGTCTAGGCTTATAGACTGTGGCTACACACAACAGCTTGAATATCAAGTGCTGTCTCACCTTCCATTTAGCTTTGGCAAAGTTCTTCTCGATCTGAGCGCACACGCCGTCCTTGATGTTCTTGTCTGAAGCAGCATTCCCAGATATCCTAAAGAGCGAACGTGGAAAAAGACAAGCCGTCACAACACAGCAGTATTTCAAAGGTCAGTGGTCCAAACGGCAGCAATAGGAAAAATTCAAAGTATCTAATTTATGTGAAGATGGTGTCTACCACTCATGGTTGATAGCCTCTTGTGCAGTAAGTCTTTGGTCCTGGTCCACTTCCATTAAGGATGCAACTAAGCTTTTAGCTGAAATACAGACAACCAATTTTTGCTGTAACAGTTCTGAGTGAACAAGGCTAAAAGGCTCTTTAATTGTTAGCTATTTATCAAGTTTTTATAGACGCAGTATGACAAACTGTTGGTGGGTTACCATACCAGAGTCCGAGATGTCATCCCAGTAAGGTGAGTCAAACTCGTAGTCTCCTGAAAGAATTTTCCGGAACAGGTTTTTGTCGTGACTGTCATAATCGTCATCATCTGCCTCATCATAGAAAGGAGGGTTTCCTGACAGGCTTTTTCAAAAGACCACAGAAACATTATCAGTAAATTCCTTTTCGAAACAATTACAGATGCATCACAATAAAAAAAGGTTTCATGACAAACTTAAAAATACTTTAAAAGCAATCGAAATCCATTAGAAAGCAATACAATACAATACAATCAATGAAAAATGTATAATAAAATAGAGAATAGTACAAATAAAAGATGAGATATGACATACTCACAGTCCTTAGATGGAACATGACCAATAAACATGTGGCATGTACATGCACTGACTGCTGGAAATGACATCAGAAAGCATGTAACCCCAAACAGCTCTCCTTACAGATCTTTATAATATTCATGAGAACGATGTTGGAGCAGCTTAGGCAACATCTGTTTCCGTTTCTAGCATTCCCATATTTGTCTTGGACTCAGTTGTCTTTGGATCTGACGTCTTATTGGCAGGCTGAGTTCCACGCCATGGCCTCACATAAATTATCATACAAGTAACAGTTTTGATACTACTCTAGATGGTTTGAATATGTATTTAGGTTGGCTAGTGGGAGAAAAATGACAATATGTATGCTGAATGACATCTGGATGAGTGTAATTCTGTGTAAGAGAAATATACATATGCTTAATGACTGACAATGCCAACGTACACAAAACAACAAAACATTGCATTGATGAAAAGAAACTACTTCACACTCACAGGATATACATAACTACCCCAATGGCCCAGCAGTCCACGGGTCTGCCATATCTCTGTCTGCCAACGACCTCTGGTGCTGAGGGAAGGAATCATGGTTGAATGAGCATCTTCATATCAAAAATCAAATCAAAAATCAAATATATTTGTATAGCGCTTTTCACAACATATGGATATGCTTTTCATATGGATTGTGTCTAATAAGTGTCTAGATGTCTGTAGACTCATAGTAACAGGCTGATGGGTTTTTTTTTACCTAAGTACTCTGGAGTGCCACAGGGCTCTTTAATGAGTCCATTCTCCAGTCTGGCCAGGTGAAAATCACTAATGACGATTTTAGAGTGCTTCAGACGATTGTAGTAAACCAGATTTTCCAACTGCAAGGGAGAGGAGAAAACAGGGCATTGTTGTCAGAGTCTGACATATCAAATGTGCCAGCTTAATTGTCAATGTCAAGCACAACCCTGTGTATAGTAATGACAGTTGTTGGTATTACCACCTGTGACCACTTGATGGGAGTAAAGCAACAGGGTTACCTTCAGGTTTCTGTGCACGATGCGGAGAGAGTGGAGGTAGGCCACCGCCTCTAGAACTTGTCTCATCACATTGCTGGTGTCACGCTCTGAGTAGTATCCCTGCTCCAAGATCCAGTCAAACACCTCTCTGCCTGTGGCTCTGGGAGAGGTATCGGGACATAAGTGAGTGTGAATAGAACTTAATCACCACACACAGTTTCAAATCTACATTCATATTTGATTTGATGTCCCATCACCAAGAAAGAAAGTGAAATGCACGTTCAGTGAGATATAACATGCTGCCCAAAACTGAATGCTGATTTGTTAACAGGACAAACAGTTATTTGCTTTTCCAGACAACATCTAGTCAATAAAGAAAACAATTTAGCTGTTTTGTTTTAAAAACCAGGCATCTTGGAAAGAACAAGTTTTCCAAAAAGCCTTTAATCTTCACATATTTGTGACCAGCAAATAAAGCAAGACATGAAAACAAATGAGGTATGTGGGTTTGTCTTCTCTTCCTTTAAGCTCTAATAATATTTTATAATAACAACAATAATTCAACAACTTCTTCTTCTTCTTCTTCTTCTTCTTCTTCTTCTTCTTCTTCATCTTCTTCTTCTTCTTCTTATTATTATTATTATTATTATTATTATTATTATTATTATTAAGCTGTAATAAGTTGGCAAGGGAACTACAGTTAAACTGAATAGATGTTGATTAGCTTATATCTTAGTAACAGTATTTCATATACTCTTTATTTAACACATAATTATTAGCTGCAAGAAATGTTCTTTTAGATGGGCAAACTGGCTTAGAAAGGCATCCAGAAAGACACACACTTGCACAAATGTACTCACCACTCCCCCTCCCCTACCCACACACACACACACACACACACACACACACACACACACACACACACTCTCTCTCTTTTCCATAATGCTCACAGTTCCAGGAAGAGGAAGTACTCTTTTCTTGTCTCAAAGACATCGACCAGCTGGAGGATGTTATGATGCTTCACCCTGTGTGGATAAGAGAGCAAGAGACAGGCTGTGAATGTGAGACAGGAAGCAGAAGAGGGAGAGACAGGCAATGACTGTGAGACAGGAAGCATATTAACGTGACATGTACAAAGAAGACAGCAATCATTCACCAAAGAGGATGCTTAAAAACACTCCCTATTTGGCCATTTAGCAATTCTGACATATCTAAACACCACTATCTTACATTTTTAGGATGAGAATCTCGTTCTTTGCAGCTTTCCGAACTTTCCTCCCGTCTTTCTTCAGGAATTTCTTGCAGGTGTACATTTTTTGCGTGTTCTTGTCTTTAGCCCGAAAGATCTCACAAAACTCCTCCCTGTTTGTAGGGAGGAACAAACCTTAAGATGGACTGCAGTATGGCTGCATGTGGATGGCTGTCCATAAGATCGCAAAGGTAAATACTTACGATTTGACTACCTGTCCAAGGTCATATTTATCAGTGACCTCAGAAGGACTGTTGTAATCCTTCTTCTCTCCAAAAGCCAAACAGCCAAATGGCATGGCTGCGCTAGTCCTGACAGAGAAGAAAAAAAAAATTACGTTGTAATAGTAATTACATAGGTATTACATAATTACACAAACATTGCACAATTAAAATGTTAAACACAATTATATCAAAACACATCAAATAACTATATGGTCATCATACCACTACATATTTATCATATACCACATCACGATAAATTAAAATCAAGCCATAATGATCTGTTAGAACATAAACCTTCTCAGTGGTAAAACCAAGATCATAGCATGTTGTACGACACCCGATGCTCAAATTAAAGAGGCCGAGAGAACCCCGGAGTCTGCATGATGCTTTTTCTAATGAATGCTAACGCACATCAAATCAAATCAATCACATGGATTGTGTGCAAAGCTCATAATTGGAAAAGCAATCTTTACACTCAACATCCATGGATCTGAGCCTTCAGCATTCATGACCCATTACAATGCAAGGAGCATTTTTTCACATGTCATTTGACTGAGCTGTGAGTCAGCTTCGAGGCACTTTCTCCCATCCTCCAAGCAGAACCCCAGCGGGTCCGCTGTACCAAGGAAGAACACTTGTCTGACTGAGGATTGGAAGGGTTTTACACACCAGTAACCTCATCGATTTACTCAAAGAAATCATTGCGGATTTTTCATTGCAGATTGTGAATCTGGAACTGTTAAAAACAGCCCATTGACACTGAACACTGAGCTCTTTGACTCTTTGCATCCTCTCCTAAATGAGTCCTTCTTGCTAAATACTTTGTGACAACGGCGGTAATTAAATGGTTGCGACACCCTCAAGATTTAAGTGTCAGTGATGATTGAAACCAGAGAAGAAAACTGAGGATATCGTGACATCTATTCACATCTTTATCAGAAAGCCAGAGTCTTAATCCAATTCCTCTGTTCCACTACTTGTAGTACAGTATGTATAAGGATGTTCCACTACTTGTAGTACAGTATACTATTACAACTATCCTCCAGCCACCTGGTCAGTGATATTTACCAATGCCTGTAATACAAATTCACTATGAAACTCTATTTTCTCTTGTGCTATTCTGATATTAGCCTTTCCCTCAGGGCATCGCTGCCTAGACAGCTAAAACTGAGGAGTCTGCTGCAATCTGAGGGAGGAAGCTAAATGAAACAGACAGAGAGCGTGTGAAAGAGTTCCAACCCTACGCAGAAACAACTCCGTCTGCGGCCTCCTTCTTCCGACGCCGATGGCCATTACTTCTTGATGGTTCGATCCACGGGTGTTGACAAAAACAAGCACACGAGGGAGATCGTCACATTTGCCGTTGGACCGGTACGGGGGTTTTGCTTAAGAGAAAGCTACAAGAAAGCCGCAAACCACGATGCACTGCGTTTTATTCGGTGCAGGCAGGTTTAATGAACTGCGGGCCAGCGGTGGATACAACAGTCTTGTTTTCACTGCCAGAGCCAGTTAGCTAACAATCCAAAGTTTTGCTGCTCTGCTCTCCCCTGCATGAACCTCCCCTCATCAGCCAGTGGTTGTCTCGCAGAATGTCTGAGAAACTAAACATGCAGCACCAGAGTGTGCAGCTGAGACAGATGGAGAAAGAACTCCAGGCTCCGTGAACCCTACATGCAGCAAGCAACCGGGAAAAAAAATGCTATTAAGCTCCAATGCATTTTGACCTTTCAAAAAGACCTTTCACAGACCTGCTCATAAGTGAAGCCTTAACCCAGCCCATACGGCCAAATTCAATTAATGTAGGCTAATGAATTTCACTGCCACGGCCAGTTCGTCTCATCTGACAGGCCCCATGGTCAATCTCAGCTTTTGGTTTCTTCTAAAAAAGAAAGCGGGATTAATAATGTAAGACCATGGAGGATATCCACCATCGATTGCTGCATGAAAGGCAAGGCGCCACAAAAGACACTCCGAAAAACAAGTCCTTCTGTTTTAACCAGACCTCAGCCTCCATATCAGCACGCCCCAAACGGGAAGCCCAACTGCTAAACTACCTCAGAATTCTGTTCAAGTTTCTCTAAACAACTCTGAAGGACTTTTTCCACTTTGGGAAAAAACTGCCAAAAATTGGAAGCTAAAGGATTCTGCAGTACGACCTTCTAAAAACTGGATGGCGTCCATGAAAGTATCAATGTTAAAAGAAAACAGCTTGAGATACAGGAACCAAGTTGGTGAACGTAAGAGCCAAAGAGTCTTTACTCTGACGACATCTCTGAAACACTGAAACACTGATATAATCAGGTACAGTGTTTGCCAGAGTCATACTCATCACAATACACTTTTGCTTTGCCACAAGATCCACAGTGTCAGCAGTGGAGCAGTAGCGTCAGCACAGTGGCCAAACAACGAATTACACAACATGTTCGTACACACATGTACTCTGGAGAAAACAAATACAAAACAACTGGCTGAAAATGACTTTTCTCCAGTGGTTTTGGAACGGAGACCCGGGTCTGGTCCACTCTTAGAAGAGCACACAGAACTGCTCTGTCCCAGCGCTGCTCTGCTAGTGTGTCGCCTCAGACACATGGAACCGGCCATTTCTGTTATCTACGAAAAAGGAGGCAAGTCGTGACATAACCAGTTATGTCCGAGACAGGAGCCTCACCCTCTGCTCCTCAGAATGGCTCTGGGCTCTTTAATTAATCATCCATTACAGTTTTTTTGCAGCTGCTAAGACACAAAAAGTGGTCCTTATAGCACAATTTCTGAAGTAACTAACCCATGTAGCCTATCTATTGACCGGGTGCACTAAACCTTAAGCACATTTCTCTGCCTTACATTCATTTAGAAATTCCAAAACACACTTTTTGCAAAACTTTAAACACAGTTGTTCACATAAGACACAACATTCAAAGCTGAAAACCATGTGTTTACTTTAGAAAACACTGCCACACAACTGCTACACTCACCTACCAAAATTCATACCCAGTTCTCACACATTACAACACTTCTAGATCATTTTTAGACATTAAAGTCTAATCCCTATATGAGCAACCATAATGGATGAGATCATAGCCACTCTGGTTGACCATGTGGTCAAGCATGTGTTGGGTTTTCTGGACACAAAGGGTCCAACCTTATCTGTGCTGCTACACTGTAGCATCATCCAGACAATTCAAAATGAGAATAGATAAGTAGACCTATCTTCTATACATACTACATCATGTACTAGACTACCCCTTGCTGGGTGGCTATCCACCTCAGAACAGAAAGAGACCATCATCAATATGGTCAGAGCAAACAACTGCATACGTTTCAGACAACTTCAACAGCACCATCATTACTGACAACTTCACCATCAGCAAGACCCATTCAGTGAGTCTATCTGGACTGGGCCAGTGACAGTGTGAAACAACTGCGTTATGAATTTGCCACTCATCATCATGCCACTCTTGGTCCCTACAACACTGTGCACATCATCACCTTCTTCAACACAGAGCACAACATACTCGTTCTCCATCACCAGGGGGATGAACCAGAACAGTGCAGGTTTGTTGTCGTCTGGGACAACATAAGTTTGCACCGGGCTGCTCAAGTACAAACTGGTTCACTGAACAGCCACAATTTGTTTGATTCACCTCCACCAAACTCTCCATTGTTGTTGAGTTCTTTTTGGCATGGAGGTGGTCACCAACCCCACGAGTGCAAATACATTCAGCAGGTGATGGAGGAAGCTTGAGGTTATTTTGTTTATTTGTTTTTATTTTGTTGTTCATGTGTTTACAGTATATACAGCATGTGTTGCTGTAATGTTCATGCAAAACCAAAAAAAAAAAACCTCCCCCTTGTAATGGCATTTTACTTTATGGTGTAAATGTACTGAATATGCAGAAATAATATATTTGTGAATATTCATGTATATGTGAGACCTCTGACAGACCTTCACTGCAGACCACAAACTAAACACTCAAACACATGGTAGTAGTGTTTTACATTTGTCACTTCAGTGTGTAGTCACATATATGAAAGGCTAATCATCTAATATTTGTGTGTAGCATTTAGATTCAAAAATATGGTTTTGGCAAGAGTTGCAAGAGTTTTGGTGGAAGTGTGTGCTTTTTCCAAAAGTGTGAGATGTTGTGTGTGTAGCACTGGGTGCTGTGTGTTACTGTAAGTTTCGACAAAAGAGCCATAGTTTCTGAAATTGGGTCTTAGCGTCTGCAAAAACTGTAATCGCCAATTGCTGGATGTACATACACATTGTAAGTGGGGGAAAACAGCACTTTAACGTGTGTGTATGTGCGTGTGTGTGCATGTGTGTGTATGTGGGTGTCTGTCTCTGTGGGTGTGTGTGTGTGTGTGTGTGTGTGTGTGTGTGTGTGTGCGCGCGCGTGCGTGTGTGTATGTGCGTGTGTGTGTGTGTTTGTGCGTGCGTGTGTGTGTGTGTGTGCGTGTGTGGTTTTTCCACAGTAAGCTGTCCTCACAGAACATCATTCAGTTTGAAGTCCTCTGTATTGTTTGCCTTCTGTCTCTGCAGCTCTGCGCCGTGTGTTTCTTTATCTGTTTACCTCTTCCCCTCCACACAACACACACACTGTCTTTATCTGTTTACCTCTTCCCCTCCACACAACACACACACTGAAGGATTCCGACTTCGTAATCACATTCTGTGTTGCATTTCTTTGGATGCGTGTGGTGTTTGAAAACACCACAGTGCTGCTATTAGCTCTTCCTTCATTGCTAATTCACTGCACGCTTAGTTCAGGTCCAGAAAAGGTAGAGCAGGCACACACAAATGTGCATCTGTACACACATACATATCTTCAGCCTTAATGCATATGGTCCTGCAGTCACAGACAGGTTTTCAAATAAGGGGCATACAGCTTGTTTACCGTACTGTTGCAATGATCTGTTCGATCATCACAAATGATCAGATATTTAAAAAAAAAACATAGTCTATTATCCACGACTGTAATATAATAATATGCATAAGGACAGATTTTTAGATATGGTTACTTCTAATCAAATTTCATGTTGTTTTCGGTTGGCTGTCTTACCATTGAAGTCATACGAAGACTAGGTATCGCCTAAGTTGGTTGTAATGGACTGAGGTCTTTACATTCTGCTCTACAACAAAATGACTTTGCAACTGCATTGGGTGACTGTGCACCAGGCATACCACAAAGCATGGCCATCATCTCTGTAGCCACAGTTTCAAAATAGTTCAAAAGAGTAGTTGAAAAGTCTTGGGTGGACACAGTCCTTGAAAGATTAAGCTTGGGTGAGTCCTCTATCAGAGGGGGAGAAATATCAGGTCGTATCTACCTGAGAGCCCCAGAAATCCAACTGATGCAATTTTCAATTGAACACTAACTGAAACAGAAAGGTACAAAATGAAGTTATCCAAAAAGCCTCAGATATTTGATGACAGGAAGGTTTGCCAGAAGTTTCTACATGTCTAAATTCTCTCTGTGGAGAAAATGTGGAGAGAGAGAGAGAGAGAGAGAGAGAGAGAGAGAGAGAGAGAGAGAGAGGAGAGAGAAAGAGAGACAGTTAGTTAGTTAGTTAGTTAGTTAGTTAGTTAGTTAGTTAGTTAGTTAGTTAGTTAGTTCCTTCACAGTATATGTTAGTACATCACAGGGGCAGTCACAGTCAGGGACACGATATGGATCACACTATGGTGGTAATTTCTTATTCCAACTGTTTTGACTTTGGCTTTTAAAATGACCAAACTGGCTAGCACATTTACTGTCATTAGCTGTGTTTTTACATGCAGAGAGGAGCTCGCATCTAACTAACAAGACGAGATTGAGAGGCTGTCCTTGAAGTAGGCCTACCATTCTTTCCCTCAAATAAATATCATTTAGATTAGATGAGAAAAAGGTTAGACAAAAAACACTTCAGGGAATTATATTTAAATATAATTTGAACATTCTAAAGCCATAGCGGTCTCTACATCTAAGAAGTGGGTTTTTTTTTTATCACTGAACTATTTGACATCTGAAAACATTGTCAGCACTGATTCGTTTAGAAAGTTTTCATCTCGCTGGACCACAATCAGAACACCACAAAGGAGAAGCCAAACCCAAAATGAAAGGGTTTCTTTAAAGAATCTTTAACCCCTAGACAAAAGCAAAAATCTTTCTTATTTACATTATACAAAGAAAATAAATTACAGAAATGACCAAGAGTCTTTGTTCTAAAGATCTCATGGGTCTTATGTCATTTCTTGCAGGAACGTCCTCCTCATTCATGACCCACACATTTCTCAAATCACATCTCATACAAATCCCAGATCTTTGCTCTGAATTCACGTCTATCTCACCATAACAAATTGCGACTGACTAATTTTGCTGTTAATGTCTGTCTGTCATCTTCATCTCAGAATAGATTTAATGAAAATCACAAACACATAAAAGGCATTTTCCCTACAGAAAACGGCGAATTCATTATAATTCTTTGTAGTAAATAGGAATGCATAGACAAGGCATTTCCGAGTTATATATTTATGAGACATTTCTCAGATATATTTAGCTGTCGAGGAAACAAGCAGCAAATAGGAAGCAAGGTGGATGACAAGCCCATGAGGACAACTGCCTATGATATGCTAATTTGTGTTCCTGTAACTCTGCTGGTAAGGCAAGGTGCTAGCTTATATAATCTCTTCCTCTCTCTCTCTCTCTTTCTATACACACACACACACACACACACACACACGCACACACATCGGCCACTTTATTAGGTACGCAGTGCTAATAAATACCGGGTTGGACCCCCTTTTTCCTTCAGAACTGCCTTAATCCTTCGTGGCATAGATTCAACAAGGTACTGGAAACATTCCTCAGAGAGTCTGGTCCATATTGACATGATAGCATCACACAGTTGATGCAGATTTGTCGGCTGCACATCCATGATGTGAATCTCCCGTTCCACCACATCCCAAAGGTGCTCTATTGGATTGAGATCTGGTGACTGTGGAGGCCATTCGAGTACAGTGAACTCATTGTCGTGTTCAAGAAACCAGTCTGTGATGATTTGCGCTTTATGACATGGCGCATTATCCTGCTGGAAGTAGCCATCAGAAGATGGTACACTGTCGTCATAAAGGCATGGACATGGTCAGCAACAATACTCTGTAGCCTACAATACTCTGTAGGCTGTGGTGTTGACACAATGCTGAATTGGTACTAATGTGCCCAAAGTGTGTCAGGAAAATATCCCCCACACCATTGCACCACCAGCCTGAACTGTTGATACAAGCTTTCCATGCTTTCATATTGTTGACTCCAAATTCTGACTCTCGCAGCAGAAATCGAGACTCATCAGACCAGGCAACGTTTTTCCAATCTTCTATTGTCCAATTTTGGTGAACCTATGTTCTCAGTTTCCTGTTCTTAGCTGACAGGAGTGGTACCCAGTGTGGTCTTCTGCTGCTGTAGCCCATCCGCCTCATGGTTCGACGTGTTGTGTGTTCATAGATGCTCTTCTGCATGCCTTGGTTGTAATGACTGGTTATTTGAGAACCAGTCTGGCTGTTCTCCTCTGACCTCTGACCTCAACAAGGCATTTGCACCCACAGAACTGCCACTCACTGGATATTTTCTCTTTTATGTACCATTCTCTGTAAACTCTAGAGATGGTTGTGCATGAAAATCCCAGTACATCAGCAGTTTCTGACATACCAGCCTGTCTGGATCCAACAATCATGCCACGTTCAAAGTTACTTAAATCACCTCCCCGCCCCATTCTGATTCTCGGTTTGAACTGCAGCAGATCGTCTTGGCCATGTCTACATGCCTAAATGTAGAGAGAGAGAGAGAGAGAGAGAGAGAGAGAGAGAGAGAGAGAGAGATAGATAGATAGATAGATAGATAGATAGATAGATAGATAGATAGATAGATTTGTATATTAGTACAATATGTATGTGTGAGTAAGATGAATATGTATGTAAGAGAAATGTGGTCCAGTACTATAACATATTAACAATTATTTAACTGATTTCTTTATATTCTCATTGTGCTCCCTTTTCCCTTTAAAGAGGTTGGTCTAGTGCAGTGGGTCACCATACTGCCCTTTGTCATGGTACAGTTCCTGACCCCTCGCTTTGGGTGTGTCTACGTGGTTACATTTGTCTGCATATGGTCATTTCCATGTGTGTATTGGTGTGCATGTGTGTGATTGTGTGTTCAGTTGAGTCATACATCACACCCATGTCTTGTCCCGTTTGTGTTATTTGTTGTCTTGTTTATGTGAGTGTATTTAATTTGTGTGAGAGTTGTATTCGTTGCTCGTCTTTGTTTAGTTTCATATGTTTGTGTTATAATAATAATAATAATAATAATAATCCTTATTTGTATAACACCTTTCATAAATACATGTAACTTAATGTGTTTCATGAGTTCTGTGTTAAGCACTAACACGCTTGTGTTGGCTTCCTGACTCTCCCTTTAAAATATAGTCTCCCGTTAAAATTTTTTTGGCATTTGGGTCCGTATCCAGTTAATCAGGAATGTGATTGGGTCCGGACAGGACGGCGTTCGGGTCCGGATCCGGACCGCGGTCCGCCATTTGGTGATACCTGCTATGGGGAAAAGATGTTCAAACCCCATTTAGGCCTGTGCTTTGTGTTAAACCAATAAGAGACCTGGGACAAGACACACAACTGTCACGTTGAGGACCTCGGCCCCTCCCCTTTGGCCGTGTGTATACGTAGTCCACGTGCTTTGTCTGCGTCAGTGGGAACTCCGTGGGGATGGCTATGTCGAGTGAATAATGTGTCTCACCTGTGAATCGTCTCGTAATCACGTGGGGCTGATGTGGTTCGTCTATTTAATGTGCGCTCGCGCAGTGTCCTGTGCTCGTCGTTGTCTAAAGTCTGCACGTCGCGTTGTATGTTTTGAATGTTTATCGTGCGCTATTGTGCAAACTAGTGTGAAAATAAAAGTGACGTCAGATGCAAGAGGGATTCCGTGTCTCGTTCTTCGCCACGACCCACGCGTCACAACAACACATAAAATGTGTGAGACAAATTTCAGGTGTGGCTTAACTCTCAGAATTTCAGCTTTTCCTGCTTGAGCGACTTAGGCAAGTCTTAAATGATTTCTCGATTACCCTAAAATGAGAAGGATCGTTCTCTGGAGATCAAAGAGGTTTTAATCAGCACACTTTTCCTATGGCTAAAGTGCAATTTCAAATGAAGCGCTACATGTTTCCTTTTGTGCAATTGCTTGCATTTAGTAGACAGTGCAATAGAGGCTGTGAACGGTTTGGAACGAACCCCTTCTCGTTCCATTACGTAGAACCCCATATATGGAGCAGAGTCTTGAAAGCCTTTTCGAGCACCTACACAGGTCCACCAGTGCCCACCGTGAATCTGGCAGACAGCAGGGCTCTTGGACAGCTTCAAAGGGTGAATGTTATCAAGCTGAGGTGAAACAGTGCAGATGGCTCAAGACAGCGCCAAGCTGCAGAAACCTTTTGCTTCACGGTCTCACAGACAGTAACTTGGCGCTCTTTGATCATTGCTTTCTCCTGGGTAAAGAGGTCAGAGACGTGACACCATTATTGGGGTGTGCAGCTGTGGCCATGACGTGCTGCTATAGGCAGGAAAGATTTGTAATGAAAGTGTCTGTACCGAAACACAGAAAAGGGCAGCCTAGAAGCTGTTCATAATCAAACGATCCATTTCACCATGAACACGGGTGCACTTAATTCTTAAGAGGCTGTGTCAAGTCAAAGCAATGTTACCGAGCTAAGCCAGAACATTTTGAGGAATGGAAGCTGTTTCAGCTTTAGAAACTCAAATTTTCTACCAAAACTATAAAGTCATTTTTATAATCTTTAAAAATGTTTAAAGATTGCTCCGACTCTTATGTCAGCACTATTAAGCATTAGCAGGTTTTACGTAACTTTCAGATGGGTGACTTTGTATCGTCCCACTGCACCTCTCCAGTCTTTGTGAGACAGTGTGAGACTGTATGAGACTTTGTGAGACGACGTGGCTGGCCAAAAAGCCTTGTGAGCCATCAACGAGTACCAGTTAACTGGGAGACAAGTACTGTACATGCTTTAATGTATTAGCAAGCGTCACTACTCTATACACCCAGACGACTAATCTGACCATTCCATTTCTGATGTTGTTTGTTGCCTTGGTTACCGAGCCCTACATAAGCATCTGCAGAAGCACAGTACAGTGTGTTTCTTTTAGAATAAAGCCAGCTCCATGAGGAAGGGTGTGTGTGTGTGTGTGTGTGTGTGTGTGTGTGTGTGTGTGTGTGTGTGTGCACGCGTGTGCGTGTGTGTGTGTTTGTGTGGGTGTGTGTGTGTGTGTGTGTGGGTGTGTGTGTGTGTGTGTGGGTATGTGTGTGTGTGTGTGTGCATGCGCGTGCGTGTGTGTGTGTGTGTGTGTGTGTTCTTCATCAACGCAGTTTCGTTCAGCCTAAGGAAGCAGACAGATTTCTAAAATTAGGGCCGTCATGTTCACCTCTCTCTACGGGTTCTTTGGAAGCTCACCAAAACTCTAGATTTTCTCTCATTCTCTCACCACCAACAGGAGTTAGTTCTCTCCATCTATGAATGGTTCAAGAATTACACTATTTATAGACCTATGGCATACTAGTCTCCTCCATGGACACAGATAAAGAACAGTAGAAGCCGCTGTCTCCTCGCTCCATCTGCTACGTGGTGTTTGCCTCTTTTCCGTGCCATTACACACGGCCTGTCGTCTGCCGTTGTGCCAGTTTTTATAGTTTCACCACTCATACTTCTAATCAGAATGCAAAGAAACAAAAACACCTCAGTCCCCCAAATCCAATATGTTTTCTGCTACCCAGCGAAGAGAGGAACGAAGAGAGACCACTCCGCTGGAGGAAGAGTTTACACGAGGGAAGAGGGGAAGAGAGGAACGAAGAGAGACCACTCCGCTGGAGGAAGAGTTTACACGAGGGAAGAGGGGAAGAGAGGAACGAAGAGAGACCACTCCGCTGGAGGAAGAGTTTACACGAGGGAAGAGGGGAAGAGCGGAACGAAGAGAGACCACTCCGCTGAAGGAAGAGTTTACACGAGGGAAGAGGGGAAGAGAGGAACGAAGAGAGACCACTCCGCTGAAGGAAGTTTACACAAGGAAAGAGGGGAAGAGAGGAACGAAGAGAGACCACTCCGCTGAAGGAAGAGTTTACACGAGGGAAGAGGGGAAGAGAGGAACGTAGAGAGACCACTCCGCTGGAGGAAGAGTTTACACGAGGGAAGAGGGGAAGAGAGGAACGTAGAGAGACCACTCCGCTGGAGGAAGAGTTTACACGAGGGAAGAGGGGAAGAGAGGAACGAAGAGAGACCACTCCGCTGGAGGAAGAGTTTACACGAGGGAAGAGGGGAAGAGAGGAACGAAGAGCGACCACTCCGCTGAAGGAAGAGTTTACACGAGGGAAGAGGGGAAGAGAGGAACGAAGAGCGACCACTCCGCTGAAGGAAGAGTTTACACGAGGGAAGAGGGGAAGAGAGGAACGTAGAGCGACCACTCCGCTGAAGGAAGAGTTTACACGAGGGAAGAGGGGAAGAGAGGAACGAAGAGAGACCACTCCGCTGGAGGAAGAGTTTACACGAGGGAAGAGGGGAAGAGAGGAACGAAGAGAGACCACTCCGCTGAAGGAAGAGTTTACACGAGGGAAGAGGGGAAGAGAGGAACGTAGAGCGACCACTCCGCTGGAGGAAGAGTTTACACGAGGGAAGAGGGGAAGAGAGGAACGAAGAGAGACCACTCCGCTGAAGGAAGAGTTTACACGAGGGAAGAGGGGAAGAGAGGAACGTAGAGCGACCACTCCGCTGGAGGAAGAGTTTACACGAGGGAAGAGGGGAAGAGAGGAACGAAGAGAGACCACTCCGCTGAAGGAAGAGTTTACACGAGGGAAGAGGGGAAGAGAGGAACGAAGAGAGACCACTCCGCTGGAGGAAGAGTTTACACGAGGGAAGAGGGGAAGAGAGGAACGAAGAGAGACCACTCCGCTGAAGGAAGAGTTTACACGAGGGAAGAGGGGAAGAGAGGAACGTAGAGAGACCACTCCGCTGAAGGAAGAGTTTACACGAGGGAAGAGGGGAAGAGAGGAACGTAGAGAGACCACTCCGCTGGAGGAAGAGTTTACACGAGGGAAGAGGGGAAGAGAGGAACGTAGAGCGACCACTCCGCAGAAGGAAGAGTTTACACGAGGGAAGAGGGGAAGAGAGGAACGTAGAGAGACCACTCCGCTGGAGGAAGAGTTTACACGAGGGAAGAGGGGAAGAGAGGAACGAAGAGAGACCACTCCGCTGGAGGAAGAGTTTACACGAGGGAAGAGGGGAAGAGAGGAACGTAGAGCGACCACTCCGCTGGAGGAAGAGTTTACACGAGGGAAGAGGGGAAGAGAGGAACGAAGAGAGACCACTCCGCTGAAGGAAGAGTTTACACGAGGGAAGAGGGGAAGAGAGGAACGTAGAGCGACCACTCCGCAGAAGGAAGAGTTTACAAGAGGGAAGAGGGGAGTGTTGCTCAATTAACTTCACCTCATGACATTCCCAGGCATGCTTCCATTAACAAAACACTGAGGGTGGAGCATCGCTTGACGGGAAGCAACTGCCTTGTAATAACACGTTTCCCAGGCAACAAAAGGGGAGGGAAAAGAAATAGTGTCTCTGGATTCCAACAGACTAGAAAAGTGCGCTTTTATTATTATTATTCCCACGGGCACTCACACGAGAATTAGCAAAGACTGAATTTACACTGGAGCAGAATTCAGCTACTTTAACCTTGCTTGTAGCATGATCTCAAGTTGTACACCCAAGCTGTGTTAGCATTAGCAATCATTCGTTGACGTTGCATTATCCTGTTGAGATCTTGCATTGAGTTCTAGCAGCATTACTGCACTGTCTCCCTGTGATTTCATGAAAAGGCTCTACGTTTCCAGTGTGCCATGGACTTACTCTTTAAAAGACACTGCAAAGTACAGGAAATTTTAACCAGCTCATATTCCATCTCCCATCTTGAAATGATCCACATAACAATATCACAAGTACACATACAGAATCCAGGGCTGTAATGCAATTCCCAAGAAGCTGTTGTTCAGAGGACGTATTACTGCATGAAACTCCATCAATAGGCCTTGAAGGTGTATTGCTACCACTTCAGCCGGTGCACTGACTGTGTTCATTAGTCTGGCTTCACTAGAATTGCATGAACTGATCACCAGATGGGCATGAAAATGTTGACTATGTAGCAGCATGAGCTGAGAAGGCGGGTGAAAATACTCATTAACATCTCTATTTCAAATTCCCCTTTATATCCACCATCAGATGGCCAGTCACTCAAACTAAAGCCCCACCTTGAAACAAGCTGCTGTCACCATCAGCCATTTTTAGTCATGACTTGAGAACTGCTTTTGCTTTATAGTTATTAGAGACCTTTACATAAACTTGGCAAATAAAGCAAAATATGACCATATCCTCTTGACTGTTGTTTTAACTCTTGCGTGAATTCAGTATCTTAAACTTTTGTCAGTGTCATGGACAGTTCTCAGGTGTGGAAAAGAACATTTTGAACATTTCATTTTACTTTACTACGTTGTTTCATTGATTAACTTGCTTGATTTTGATTAACTTTGGCTTTTGGATATCCCACAAAATAATTCACACAAATCCACTGAAATATACAATAATCTGCTATAAACTACAGAAATACAAAGAGTCCAAACTCCGGATTCATTCAGTAATGTGCAGTCAGAGAACTACTGGTTTAATGAATCGTTGATTAAAAATGAATTTAAAAATTGTACGTAGTTGCTAATTATCATTTCATAAAACTTACTTAGTTGATCATTATCATTAATAAAACATTGAGCCACTCTATGTTTAGGTGTTTGAGAAATGCCCATATAAAACTGAATAATATCTGAATATCCAGTTTGCATATAATTAACTTCAGAGTTTGCTGTGAAATCAAATATTTTAATCAGATTGTAATATGACTATGCTGCTATTTTCCTATTGTCCCATGTCATTGAATAACACTAGATTAAATTTAATTAGTTATGTTATTCTGTGCATTACTGTGTCTAGAGCAAGTGCTCTAACGGAATAGAGACTTCTAGCTGTCAAATGAACTTTGTGAAAAGGTCTGAGGCCATTTTGTTCTCATGAAAACGGAAGAACTCATATCAGGAAACAGTTCAGTAATGAATTCAATCTTTTGAACCCTACCTTAGTGTTTACTAGTTCAAAGAAGTACATTTATGTATTTCTGTAGAAGCAATATATTTTAAAGTGCATTGTTCCAGGGCAATATTTTCAATACATATTATTCAACACTAAAAATCTGGAGGGATAATCCCAGAAAACAATATAGGCCAATGGTGAAGGAATGCCAAACTTTGTAAATGTACTGCAGGATAATCTGTCTGGCAGACAGATAATCAATCTAATTAATTGAAATTCTGTAAAGATTTCTTATGCTAGCTATTTTGTCTGTGCCTTAAAGGAAAGGTGCAGGTCAGACACAGCAATACATCACTAACAAAATTTCCCACAATTACTCCTGTTGTTTCTAAATTCAGTTCAACTCGACTTTATTTGTACCCCCCCCCCCCCACCCCCCCCTTTTTTTCTTTTTTTTACAACAGACATTGTCACACTGCAGCTTTACAGCAGTCTGGGTCTAATGAGCAACCTAAGGGTGACAGTGGCAAAGGAAAATCACACAGCAGCGGGAGGGAACCTTGAGAGGCAACAGATTCAAAAGGGAACCCGTCCTCGTCTGTGCAACAGAGTGGGATTTTGATATGAAAGCTTCTCGCAGCTCATCTCATGTCAAATCTGTAAAAAGGGAATGAAAATAGAACAACCAAACAGGAAGACTATGAATGTGATAACACCTGTATGCTGTCTATGGAGCTCTCCCACACTCCACATCTATAAAATCCTTTTTCTACCTGAATAGACAAACTAGTGTGAAATACTACTGAACTGATGTCCACTAGAGATTTGCATCTATCTATCTATCTATCTATCTATCTATCTATCTATCTATCTATCTATCTATCTATCTATCTATCTTTGTCTGTCTGTCTGTTTGTCTTACAATCAATAACATACACAGTTACATGTAATGTGATATGCAGGAAAGAGTATATCTAATGTCAACTGGCTGTTGATATATTGTTATACATGTCATTAAGCAAAGTGATAAACAGGCAAGAGCCTTTAGACACAAATGTATGTAGGATGCCATTATATTCTGCATGTGTACTGTACCTATCTGCTTGTCAGTGACATTAATTGCCACCCAAGGGAATAGCATTTTCCCCTGGCAATAACAGCTTTGTACTGTACGAGATCTGAGATTTGACTTGTCATTACAGTTTTTCATGTTGAGGTTTAAGTACAGGCATTTATAGGGTGAAAGCCAAATGAATATACTGGTCATCAGACAAGTACGATTACAATGGAGCTTCATGTAGTTAAACACAATTTCTTGTGTCTCTTGTGTTTCTTGTGACCTAGGTTGACATTGCTCAGACTAAGTCCATTACAAACTTGTTAGTTTCATTACAGACATTGGACCCATATTGGATCTGTGGTGTTTGCCATCAGTGGTTAGGAAAGGCATAACTGACTATGCTAAATGCAATATTACTGTAACATAATTCTGCCTGGAACAAAACAATAGTTATGAGTCTAAATTACAGGCGTGGCAATTTTAATTTGGCTGCCATTTGGAAACCAAAGCTGGCGTTAAAACCATGTAAGGGATAATGAGCCTAAATCTCAGACTTTAATGCATTGAAAGAATGCTGCAAGGTCAGCCATGTTGTCTTTGTGCTTTTGTTTGATAGTAACATGTTTGCTCTTGGTAAAACATGGCTCTATTAGACCTTGTTCAGAATATATGATGAAGACTCCAGCTGCTCTGCCGACCACAGATCATCTGATTTGTTACTCATTCATTTACAATCTGCTTCATTTTTCAGTTAATTTGTAGAAACCTTTCAAATTAACACCAAAACTAGTGTTGTCTGTTCCTACTGAATACTAATGGCTTGATAAAGGCCACTTGAGAACAAAAATGTTCATATATAAGTACTAGCACCAACGTCATTAACACTTTTCTTTAGAATACTGAATTTCTGACACTCTGCTGTTACATTTTTCCTTAAAATATTACTTTTGTTTTTTTGCATTACTTTTAATGACAGGGGCAGACAGCTAAAGCATGCACCATACACACTTTTAGACACATAAACATTACTCTTTTATTTTTCAGAGTTGCCTCATGCATTGCTTGACATTTAAATGATCAGAGGTTTATAGGGCCGGATCAGATTACTTTAATCTATTTCATCTGCCAAATTAACTATTGCATCTTAGATACTACATCATATACTTCTTGTAAGTCCTACATCATTTAAATCATGTTCAACAGCAGACACATGATAGGCTCAGATGACAGCAGTTGCCAGGCAATCAGCAAGCAATTGGAAAAGAGATTCAAACTAATGGTCTTAATTCACAGGTAAGGAAACCATTTAAAAAATAGACATTATAACATAAATATGAAATGGCAATGGTTAAAAATAAACACTGAATAAAGAAGCATTTGGGAAATCCTTCATTCAGAAAATTATTATTATGAAATACAAAACAAACCAACAAACAAAAGTAATACATGTGATTTAAAAGGCCGTTCTGGGGGGAAAGAATGCAATAAAAAATGAAAAGTGATTTCAATATTAAATTTAATAAAACAAATGTATTTAATAATTACTTTTATTTAAATAGATATTATTTTCAAAGTTTATTAATTCTACATACACTGATGCCTTTTTCCTATGATGCTTTCTTTCATTTTTATTTTACTTTATGTAAAATGAGCACCGATGGTGTTCCATAGTTTGTTCCTTCTGTTAAGGGTCTCTTGGCCAGCGCTGGAAGGGATCGGAGGTGGGACAGGTGCAGTATTATATAAGGTGATGACAGGCCTTGCTGAGAGCCCTACAGAACAGGGTGAAGTTTCTAAATAGCGGTGGTGTGGGTGGGTGGTGTACCGATCTGTGGGTTGCATTCATACACACTGTCCTGTGTTGTCTTTGTGCTTTTGTGCATGTGTGTGCCCATGTTTTATGGGAGCCATCATAAACCTTAGAAGACCTACCTTGCACATCACATCATCTGAACTCTCAGGCCATGAAGCATTCAAGAAACTTCCTAATAACAATTGCAATAAAAACGTTTTTTTTTTTGTTGATGATAAGCATGGAAGTGTCAAAGGAGATGCATTTACAAAAAGCTGCAACTCCAAGATTATTAATGGGTGAAATCTCACACCAATGGCTCGCATTAATTAATGAGAGATGGTTGAAGCCAATCAGATTTCAGCTCACTTCAAGAAGGCTGGAAGAGATGCAACAACAGCTGTCTGTATGTAAACAGTTTTTATTTATGAATATACTCTCTAACAAAGAGTTAATGGTCCATTATTGTCCTCATACTAGAACAATTCTCTGGAGTACTCACTGTCCATAATGGGGTTGGGTACTTAAAACAAAATTTAACAATCACGGAAAACAAAGTGTACAATGCAGAATGTTCAAAAACATCACTCACATTTTAACAAATAGCCTGGTTCTTACGTAAGACATAATGGCCTCTCGGGAGCCAGTAATTTAAGGAGTGTGATGAGCGATAGTGATTAATTTAAATGAAATCCAATAGCAACCATATTCAGCATTAACATTAGCAATACCACACAAATAAATTCCTGTATATTATGTGAAATAAACAATAAAGTATATTGTGGTAGTGCACAGGAAAACAGTGTTTAATAGAGAATGTCATTGTAATGGGGCATTTATTAGTAAGTTCTGTTAGAAACTTATTTTTTTATTGAACTGTTCAACACTAAGCAGTGATGGTAAATCATCGTTATGTTATGACTACAATTAAGTAAATGCCACTATCTTTCAGCATTATACATCTAATAAGCTGTTTTAAAAATGTCATTATGAACCAACAACAAAAATGAAACACAAACAAAACTCCATCCATGTGTGTGAGTGTTAAGAGCAGGAAGGTTGAACTGAGCACACTTCTAACCATCAATAACAAAAACACATGGCCTACATGTATATACAGTCTGTCAACAACACGCACACACACACACACACACACACACACACACACACACACACACACACACACGCACACACACACACACACACGCACAGACAATCTGACTGAATTTCTATACACTTTTAATCAAACAACTAGTTATGAAAACACATCACCTCATTTTCAGACCACTACCAAAAGCCTGCTATTTCAGAAAAGAAAGAAAAGGTTGTCAGCATACAGTGAGCTAACTACAGATCCAGAAAGCAGAGAGGACACTGCCATCTTTCCTTCCCTTGAAGAATATGAAGAATATCATATTTACCTGAAGAATCCCAGTCCAACCAGCATGGCACAACTGGGAACTGTATCTCAGCTGTATGACATTAAACAATAACCAATAGCCTATTTCATACTGCATCAAGTAAAAAATATATATTTTAAAGGGGTTGTGTGTGTATGTATATATATGTATATTATATATATAATGTCAACCCAAGACAACGTATGAAGCCATATGCCATATTTCACTCCACCTTTTTTTTCGTTAAGTGAAAAAATCTCACTATGAGCCAACTTGTGCACCCGATAAAGCATTCATATTAGGCTGAAATCGATTATTATAGGCGGAAACAACTTTGCAAACACAACATAAGTCATTATAATCCCCAGGACATTTCTGTTGCTGCGTTCGGCAAATGTCTATGTGATAATGATCTACTGTGACTCAGTATTGTGCTTGAGTTGTAAAAGCGTTTACCTTCAAAATGCCAAATTCATACTGGACTTGCGTTTTCTTTTTTGTCGTTGCACTATTTCCAAGCCGGTGTGTTTAAACAGTAACTTCCAACGACTACTCCAAGTTTTATTTGGCACGGCTCACAGTCACAGGTGCATGTCTCACTAAATGGCGTTTGCGCGGAGCTGCGTGGACCACAGTGCGGTCATTAAATACTCCAAAAATACTCCAACCCCATCCGTGGTGAGGACACCCCCCCCCCCTTATACATTTCAATTGAGGCATTTAATTTACTTACCTGATTACTTGCAAACCTCGATTTAAGTGTTTTTTGTGTCCGCGGACTGTGTTATCATGTGGTCCTCTCAGCTGACGATCTCTTCAGAGTTAAACCCTGAGATTGGTGTAGGGAGATTAAGGAAATATTCCGAAGTATAATTCACTCGGTGACGCACCTCACGAGCCAACTTCGACTGGGAAATGTGCGCAAAGAGCGAGAAGCGCGCGCCTCTCTCTCTCTCTCTCTCTCTCTCTCTCTCTCTCTCTCTCCCTCTCTCTCTCTCAGCGCGTGTGGTAGAACAGCACTCTCTCTCTCACTCTCTCAGCGCGTGTGGTAGAACCGCACAATGCACATGGAGCTGCAGTTTTATTCAGTTCGCAATACTCATGTTCTTTTTGCAACGCCAGCACACTAAACTACATTTTGAAGAGGGAAAGTTAGATGTATTCAGTGTTTTTTTTTTTTTTTTTTTGCTACAGTAAGTCCATGTAGCAGGTCTATGATAAAACGCTCTCATTCCTCTCCATTGCATTCAGCGATGTTCACCTCCATCCCAGTGCCACAGAATATTTTCCAAAGTGTCTGTACAAGGAAACATCTTGACCTAAAACGCCATGCCACCCACTCCCAGCTGCCTGCAAAATGGTGGTAAGAGGGTTAGAATAGTTAGGACACAGTGTGGGGAAGAAAAGCTGGAAGGATGACTCTTCTGCAATCTCCTGCAATTACCCCTCCAGAGGGCAGGACCTATTGTGATGTGAAAGAATGGCTATGTTGCTTTTTCAAGCTTAAAATTGAGGCTCTGTGGATGTGTTACATGGGCGTAATTGTGGTATATGTGGCATTTATTTGTAGTTCCGATTGTTTTTGTGTGGTGACTTCTCTGCGCTTTTGGCAGTCTGCCTGCTGGAGAAGCTGCTCTAAGTATATCGTTTGAGCACGTCATAACGGTGAGGTTTTCCAGATAAATGCTAAGCCAAGCCTTCATTTAATATGCCCTGCCAATGACATTTTTCTCACTGAAACCTGTCTAAGACTAAACGAAGAAAAAAGAAGCATTACTCACTGTCACGTATAGTAGGAATATGCCGTATTTTTTGACACACCTATCCATGCCTGTCATGTCCTGCATGTGTTAGCTGTTACTTGGAACTAATAGGCTGGGGAAATTCGCAAGGCCATAAATATAATCCTATAACCTATTTAGTAATGCCCGAGCCACCTCAAACCTTGGCAGTTGCCATAAATGGCACAGACTCAACCAGGGTCCAGTAGCAGTGACATGTTATAGTTGACCATGCAGGTATTGTCTGGGAACAGCTCAGGGCCAATGGGTGGACTCTCCCTTCTACATATGCTACGTATGGGCTCGTCCCAAATCTGTGACATAAATTGATTTTGGGTCCATTATAACAGGGTTTTTCAAACTATGGGTCGCGACCCTAAAATGGGTCGCGAGGCAAAAAAAAAGGGTCGCTAAAAAATAAATGTTAATATATTTAATAAATTATATTTATAGCGCGCGACTGCGCGAACGGCGGAGGCGTTAATACTTGGCGATCGATCGCGATATAATAGTTAAACTCCGTCAACAACTTACGTTCGCCGCCCCCCAGTCAACAACTTACTTTCGACCCCCCCCCCCCCCCCCCCCCCCCCCCCCACCCCCGGGCAACAACATACGTTCGCCATCCCCGTCAACAACTTACGCTCGCGACCGAGTATACTGTATATATATTTCTTAGTAGGCTGGGTCGCGGGAAAAATCAGGGACAAAATATGGGTCGTTAGAAAAAAAGTTTGAAAAACAATGCATTATAACATACGTGTAGCAAGGCAGGGAGGCATGGATCTACACGTATTAACAGACCTTGAGTATGCCAGCTCAATGCTTCTATCCGGGCCCTGTGCAGCTGTGACCGTGACGGTTCCATCACCCCATGAGTCCATGACTGTTGTATTGGAGCTGGAACTGAAGTCCAAGAGACCAGACAAGCATTCGCCAGTCGTCAACAGTGTGGCGCTGAAATGTATTATCCCACTGCGTGGTTGTCTGTTATTATGCCCCATACAGGTAAACGTGCGACACATAGCACCTGCCAAGAATGCTCATTGAATCAGAAAACCTTCCTTATGAAGTAAATATGTGTTTTTTTG